>NW_023659582.1:0-15000 GCF_015228065.2 Penaeus monodon
CCTTTGTACGTCGGTATCTGGATTTTTTTGAGAGGTAAACACAGAGTTACCATCTAACTAGCTTAGGTGTATCTGGTGGAGGGGAGAATTTAGCAGGACGCAATGATAGCCCCTCCAGAGGTTGCCCTGTCTAGTGTGGATAGCACAATGCACGTACATCTACCACAGGGTATAGCCCCGTGAGCATGGGTTTGAGATTCAGAAGTGCTTAATGTGTGATTATATTTTCACACTGATTTCATTTATGCATATATACGCCTATTGCAGACATAGTACTACGCATATGTCATTTTTGTCACATGCACATGCAGGCATATATCTTTACATATACTCCTAAGTATATGATATGATACATACTCCTACATTAACACAACTACACATATGCACATGCATTTACATATATATAGACATATGCGCATACATATGTATATGCACCCACATATATGGGAACACACACCTGCACACATATCTCGTACATGAACTTATGAATATATATGCACATATAAATATACCCATACATATGCTTATGAACACGTGTATGTACACATACATTTATGAGTGCACATTAGTGTTCACTATGTATACACCTGTACATGCACATATATATACACATACATATATACATGCGCACACACACACACACACACACACACACACACACACACACACACACACACACACACACACACACACACACACACACACATATAGATAGATAGATGTTTGGCAGTCTCTGTTCGATTCATGGCACTAGAAAAACTGATGGAACCAGCTGCTCTGTGGGAGTCCTTCAAACACAAACACTCAAGCAGCTCAGGAGTCCACAGGCGTATGCTCGAGGGCAAGGCAAAATTTCATTTCCCTGGAGACATTGGAGGCCATTGAAGCTGTCACATGGCGGGCTGAATCGTAATCAGGACTTGCGTCGCTCTTTGGTGTGTAGGCTTGGACACTGCTGAGAAGGACAGTTCATCAGGAATCTTGCTGAGGAGGTTGAAGGCCATTACTTGGTAAATGACTTTTGCCCTGCCTACCAAGCCTTGGGAAAGCTGAACTCTAAACCCTCCTTGCAGATGACTGCAGTCTGCTCAGTGGATGGACAGGTCATCTCAGATCATGTTGGGGTTCGTGAACGTTGGGCTGAGTATTTTAAGCAGCTGTACTAGGTAGACCCTCCAACAGTCAGCTTGGATGCAAGTGATATCACAATAACTGTACCAGACCCACCCATCAGTGAGGAACCTCCTCCCCTAACTGAGGTTAGGATGGCGATTTCTAAGCTGAAGAGTGGGAAAGTGGGATATGTGATATCCCTGCTGAACTGCTAAAGGCTGGGGGTGAACCTATGGCTGCTATGGCTGCTATCTGGTAGTCCACTCCATTCCCCCTGACCTGTTGAGGGGCATGGTCATCCCTCTCTGAAAGGGGAAAGGAATTGCTGGGACTGTAGCAACTACCGTGGCATTACACTGCTCAGTATACCACGCAAGGTTTTCGCCCACATTCTTATGAAACGGATCCTTGACCACCTAATAAGGCACCAGAGACTGGAGCAATCTAGATTCACTCCTAGCAAGTCCACAATAGACCATATCCTAGCGCTTTGAGTAATTGTGAAACACCATTGTGACTTTGGTCATGGGATGCTTGCAGCCTACATCGACCTCAAGAAGGTATTTGACTTGGTGCATCGGGAACGCTATGGGAGATTCTGCGACTTAGGAGAAATCTGACGCGGATAATTGGCCTAATAGCAAACTAATATACCGGTACTGAAAGTACTGGTAAAGTATGGTGGGGGCTTGTCAAACTTCGCCCCTGTTAATTCAGGGGTGAAGCAAGGCTGTGTCCTTGCACAAACACTTTTCAACACTTGCATGGACTGGTTGATGGGCAGAGCCACTAGACAAAGTCAGTGTGGGGCACCACTGGGCAATATCAAGGTCTCACACCTTGACTTGCAGATTATGTTGCTATCCTATCTGAGTCTCTGGAGGGTCTTGATGCATTTAGCAATGAGTCGAAGCCCTTGGGTCTCCTGGATCAAGACCAAGATTCAGGACTTTAGGGGCCTATTAGGGGAACCTGTTCAGTCGATCCATACTTGCAGTGAGGACATTGAAGTCACAGAGAACTTTCCATACCTTAGGCTGTCAGATCAAGAAGGATTGGTCTGGCAGCAGGAGCCATGAACTTGAACAACAAGAGCATTTGGAGATGTTGGTACCTATGCAGAAGGACCAAGCTTGACAAATTTTGTAACAAGTCTCTTCACCGTATCATGGGGTACAACTGGTAGGACCATGTGTCCAACTGACGGCTACACCATGAGACTGGCATGGACCTGTTACTTGCATAATCCGGGATTACCATCTCAGGCTATATGGGCATCTAGCTCACTTCCCTGTGGATGACCCTGTCCATCAGGTGGTCTCTTTGTGAGATAATAATGATGAAGATGATGATGATGTTATATACATATATACATATATACATACATACATACATACATATATACATACACACATACATATACACACACATCTACACATATGCATCCGTATACATACATATACACATATCCGCATATATATATATATATATATATATATATATATATATATATATATATATATATATATATATATATATACACATTTTTTTAAACGGTAGGTTCATGTTTGAGCCGCCGTGGTCACAGCATGATACTTAATTGTAGTTTTTATGTTATGATGCTCTTGGAGTGAGTACGTGGTAGGGTCCCCAGTTCCTTTCCACGGAGAGTGCCGGTGATACCTTTTAGGTAACCATTCTCTATTTTATCCGGGCTTGGGACCAGCACTGACTTGGGCTGGCTGGCTTCTATATATATTTCTTCTCTTGCATACAACCAACACATGGACATATACACACAAACATGCATACATTGCTTGTGACGGTGATAATCATACTGTGTGGCAAAATCTTCTGACAGTGGCGTTAATTTTAGAATCCATTAATTAACCATGTTAAACCTGCCTAATTGTGGATGCACAGTGTTTACATAAAGAGGCGGTTTGGCTGTTTTAGGATACTTAGGAATGTGTAAGGATTTGGGTTTAGGCATTGAGGAATTGGACAGGTGATTTTGTTTTTATAATGTTTCGTACGTTTGGGTTAGGTGATTGTTTCTTTTAATGCATGTTTTCTATCTACTGTCAAATCTTTATAGCATTGGGACCTTTAAAACTATTTAGGAGTAAATGGAATACTAGTTTGCTGTTTTAGCGAATTTAATAGTAAAATTTAAAAATGATTTATAATGTAATAATAACCATAATAATGAATTGAAAGGGTTTATGCTGCATTCAATGTGTGTAATTTGTATTTTTTTTAATTTTTTTATGTTTTATACAGTCACCTTTCAAATTATTTTAATATCAGACCATAAAATACCTTATTTAACAAAATTGATTTATAAATTTCAGACTTGAATCAGGTTGGGTCACCCCGCGGGTTGGGTCTTCTGTTTTCCTATGACGCTACTGAAATTTGTATAGTAAATACTTAACAAATACCCTTATGCCCTGCAAGGGTGGACCCGCAGGCTTTGCTGTTTCTGAGCTACGAATCTGTTATAGGAATCTGTGACTTCTTTGCCCTCAAGATGACCTTTGCGTTTTGTGTCTTTCTAATATAAATGAACCTATTTCTTGACTAACACTACTGAAACTTTCTTTCCTTTACGTATTCATATACTCTACCCTTCACTGCACGTAATTTTTACATTTACCTTTATTTATATTATTCCCTTCTTTCCGTTTTTGGGTTTACCTTTAGTGTTTCTCTCTTTTTTTCCGGGCCCTTTTCCGCCGCTGGATAATGCTGTTGTGTGAAATCTTGTAATGCTGTGTTTTTTGAACATGTTAATTTTTGTGTGACGTGTTTTTGGCTGTGTTCCTTAGGTCATTAGGAAAAACTGAATACCTATTGGATGTATTTTGGGGGTTATTGGGGCTGTTGTGTCACTAAGCGAATTTGGTGGGATACTTAATTTTCTTTTGGGCCCGATTTGGGGGGGGGGGGGGGGGGGGGGCCCCCTGTTCCCTACGCTCAACCCTGTTGAAATTGGCCCCCAAAGATGATGGCGTTTTTTTTGTTTTTTTAATACTGAATTGTGTTTTTTTTATCCTACATTTACCTTTCCATTGGGGATTAAAAATTTTTTACACATTAACCTATTTCCCTATACTAAACATATTAAAAATATTTTTTTTAAAAAGGAAATTCATTTAAAACCGGTTGGTCACGCATACCATGGTTTTATGTATTCTTAATATATGTTAGGTCCAGTTCCTTTAGGAATGCCTTTACCTTTTATAACATTCCTTTTTAAATTTTCCCCGGCTGGGGCCCCCCGCAGGCTTGGGCCCCTGTTCCACCAGTTGGTATAGGAATCAGGGAAAATCCTTTTCCCCGGGGAAAGGGGCGGGCGGTGAATGCCCCTGAACTTGTTCCCTCGTGACTCCCTTGGTCCGGACCTTACAACCATTTCCCACCCTACTTATACACTACTTACCTTATATTCTAGACTTACCTTGCCTTTTTTCTTGCTTTTGTCTTCGCTAATTCACCTTTATTTTTTGTTTCTCTCTCGTTTTTCTCTTTGTGTTTTCCCGTTTTCCTCACGGATCCTGCCTTTCATTTTTTCGTACTTTATTGTCCTTCATTTTTTATGTGCCCATTTTTGTATAGTTTATCACCTTTTTTATGTATATTTAAACTTATTCTAACTCACCATACACTATTCAATAAATCAATTGAACTGCATTATGGGTAAAAAACGTCACTAAGCGCGGGAACCCCCAGTATAAAAGATCAAGGCGGGGCGGGCAGTGGGAGAGGCTTTTTATCTTGGTGACAAGGGACCATTGGTTTTTTAGCTGGCTGACTGGTGCTTCTCGTGCTGTGGGGGGTTGCCTCTGTTGTCTCAAGTATGGTGTGTTATCTTGCGAATTGGTTATGTTCGAAGATTTGCGCGTAATAAATGTATATTATGGATGCGCTTTTTTATGTTGCCTTTTTAGTCAGCCAGTGATGTCATTTATTGTTTTTCTTTTAATTGTGACTACGGGATCACTTTCAAATCACCGAGAATTCATCCTCAAAATATGCCAAACCCACATGGCCATTAACCTGTAGTTGGGTAACACGCTACCAAACCAACATCTCTAACTCTACGGAGTTTTGATTTATCCACTACACCTTAAGTCCGCAGTCAACTGGAATATGAAAATTCACACTAAAAGGAAAGCGTAATAAAATAAACAGATAGACGAACGAAAAACTAACAAAAAGTTATAGTACAGGTTTAGGTTTCCAGGATTCACTATACTGTGGACATAGCTGGGGTTGATTCTGTTTCATGTAATATTTTAGGGGGATATGGTAAGTAAGAGTCCAAACAAAAACTGTAGTATAGGTTTTGGGATTCCGGAATTACTGTACTGTGGCATAGTTAGCGTTGGATTTTTCCATGCAATATTTTTGTGGAGTATGGTAAGTCCAAAAAAGGGATCAGTTTATTGTTCCATTATATTTAATGGTGTATCTGTACGTGAATAATTTTGACAGTTGTGTTAATTACGTATTGCAGTTCTGATAAATTTAGTTTACCACTGCAAGGCCCTGGAATCTGTTCAAGTTATTTATGTTAATTCTAGTTTGAAAACTCACTGCTTAGAAAGGAAAGGGAAATTCATTAGTAGTGTTTACCTTAGCATGAATGTGTGTGTGTGTGTGTGTGTGTGGGTGGGCGCGTGTGTGTATGTGTGTGTGTGTATGTGTGTGTGTGTACGCAAATACACACACACGCAAATACAAACACACGCAAAACACACACCCCACCAAAAAACACACACACACACACACACACACACAGAGGCAGATTGATAGAGAGAGAGAGAGAGATGAACAGATAGATACAGTGTATAATCTGTAAACTAAATCATTGACCAGAAATGAAAATCACCAAGCCAGTCAAGCCACACGCTAATCAGTCAATTAGTCTGTCAAGTCAGGCAACCAATCGATTTACCTATCAGTTTACCAGTGAATCACATATTGATTGAAAGGGACCTGTTTTTCATGCCTAATACCAACGGCATTTACGTTATCCCGGCATGCGCATACCCCGCCCCAAACATAAATACGCCCTACACACATGCACACATACAAAAATGCACATACGCACATTAACGCAAAATAATACACAATCAAAGGCACTCGCCAATACATTTCCGCACAAACAGACACACGCGCTCCGCAGCAAATGCTCGTATAAATATATTATGAATGAAGTGAGATCACACACAAGAAATAATAAATAAATAAATAAATAAAATAGATAAATAAATGCCGATTTCTCAATCTGAAGTAATCCGTAGAACTTCCTAGACCAGGGGTGTCAAACTTAACGGCCGCGGGCCAAATCATGGCCGCGAGAATATAATGAAGTTAAAATTAGCTGCAATTTTTCAATGAAAGAAAACTGCTGTTCTGAATGTGGCCACTGGGATGGGCCATAGCATTTATTTAACCCTTTCCCGCCGGAAAAAAAAAAAAAAAACAAAAAAAGGGGGAACATGCTATGCGCAATTTTCTATGTTTTTTTTTTTTTTTTTTTGTGCAATGTCTCTCCCACACTAGATGGCTTCTGCTAGTGCTTAGCCACAAAGGAAGCCCCTTAGTAGACTTGTGACCGTACCTAATTTCACCTTTTCCCTAAAAGTGGCGGGAAAACGTATTTTTACTAATGTTTTATTAACTATGAATATTTAATGATGTATTTTTTATTATAAACATTATAATTTTTATAATGTTATAAACATTCGCAACAGCTTCTTCTTCTTCTTCTTTGTTGGATTTCTTGGCTATCAACCAGCGGCATGGTGGCCAAGTTATTAATCTAATGGATCCTATTTATTCTTATCAGTCCAATCTATATACGGTCATGAGTTTTGTCTCCCTTATAGAAAAGCGATTACTTTTTCCTTATTGATTTTTTCATCCGGGTTGTAGAAAGATTTGATGTTGTACATTCAATATTTTGTTTCTAAATACTATTTGAGATATGTTCTATTAATTATTGTATCTTGGCAATTGTTAATGTTGCGCTATTGTGAGGATGGTGTGGCACTCTAGCACCGTTGAGGGAAGTTCTCATATAGGGAGTGAGGGTGGGTTAATCTGTTGCATGACCCTAGACGGGCCAACAACCACCTCCTCCCTTCCTGTTTTTTCTGTAGGCTGTGTCCCACAGTTTCGATATTTGGATTTGATTTATAGTGTGAGTTTGGAGCTTTTCACTCACTTTGCACCGGAGATGTTATTTTTGCTTTTATAAGAGACACAAAACAACCTGAGATCTGTACGAACCTATGGTAAGTGTCCAGATCGCCAGTTGACTCCGGCTAGTTTTGTCACCTGTTCATTGAGTGGCCTGGTACCCTATGTTATCTTGAATTGAGTTGTTTGGAAACCATGTAACTTAACGAATGATATTACCGACAGTTCATTTTTGGTGGTTTTCTAAGATTTAATTTAGTTTAATGAACTTAATGAATCTGAAAAAATCACTATTCTATCTGGGTCCCCCCCCCCCCCGTCGATAGTGGCAAAATCAATAGCTTTGTAAATGCAACAAGTTCAGCAAGCAAAATCGATGTAATGATTCGGCAGTCTGAACTTTAGTTTCACATTCAGTCGACCATACACCCGCACCCACACACTCATCTGTCTTGGAGCCGTCGGTATATATATATGAAAAAAAGGGAGATGTTTAATAAGGATCCTTGGCTGATGGAAGCCAAGCTTCTATGATAGAAAAATTGGGGGTTTCCCATGGCGCTATTTTGATTGAACCAGTGTATGATGGTACGAGAGATCTATATCGACTTTCCCTTGACGAGGTCGTGTGGTCTCGTGGCAAAGGGCCTAATGCCACTATTGCCATTTAGGGTGGCCAAGGGCTCGAGCCACCTTTGCGGGCATAGCTCAAGGCTAACGGCCGCGTCCTGAGTCGGAAGGGAGGTACTCCTGACTCCAACTCCAAGAACACTCGCATCCGAGTTGCACTTCAGGGCTCCAAGACCACGACAAGCACCCATTATCTACTTCAGACCTAATCAGGGCTTTATAGACCACATTACAAGACTGTCTAATCAGCTCCCCAATTTATTAACAAGAATGCACTTAATAAATTTAAGTGCTTTTTGAACATTTATTCTTTAACTGACCATGTGGTTCTTTCCCTACTTTCAAAAAGTAGCCCAGAACTTAGACCTGAAAAATTTAGCAAATTTGAAATAATGTATTGGTGTTTTGTCTAAGTTAGCCCTGCATTTTCGGCTTCCTCCTACATGAAAAAATTACCCCATACTCGTTCGAATGGAAACTTAAAACCCCACTGGAGGGCCCCATTATAATCAGATCCATGCACAATCATCACCGTACAGTGGAGGATTTAAATTCCGAAGAGGAGCTGGTAAGTTCATTGATCATACAAGGAAATAATGTTGGTGACAAGACCTTGCCTTGTGGACCCCCTTTTTGCCTGGAGCAAAATGTCCGAACAAGTGACATTGTCGGGAAATAATTTGACATCAAAGTTCTGTCCATAATGAAATTTTTGAAATAAAACCAGCCAGGTTTTCCACGTAATCAAAAGCATAAAGTTTTCTGAGTAGTCCTATCCGCCATGTCGATGTCGGTAGGCTTTTATATATCTAAAAAATACTGAAATCAAAAAATCTTTTTGTGGCAATGGCCTCTTGAATAATGACTGTCCAGCTTTACTGAGCTGATCGAGAGTTTGGCGTCCCTTGCGGGAAACCGCACTGCTCGGCAATAGTAAAATTACTGGAATTTAAAAAAATGCAATAGCCTACTGTTAACAATTTCGGTCCATGACCTTTGCATAAGCAACTTGCACGCAATTAGGCGGTAGGAGATGGCAAGTCTGGGTTCCCCCTCCTTTCATATGGGAATGATGTGGGCGAAGTGCCATGAGTTTTGGAAAAGTGTGGCTTTTTCGAAATTTTCATTGTACCTTCTAGGAACTTATATCATGTCCTCATGATTAAGATGCTTCTTCATCTCATATCGAATCTCATCGTGGCCCGGAGATGTTTCCCCTACAGGCTTAGGGCTCGGACAAGCTCATCCATTGTAAGATCTTTTTGCAATCAAAGTCATCTCCTGTGGCAAATTGCAATTGGTTGCAGCTCAGCCTCTTCCTTGTGATGGTCCGGAAGGTGAGTTGTAATTAGCTGAGCTGCTTGTATGATGAGAACTGCCTGGCGAATGCATTAGCATGTCTACTACTGACATCGAAGTTATTGCCCTCTTTCATGATGTTATTGCTTTGTTAAAAGATGAGTTTTTCTTATTGCTCTGATTTTATTGATAGTGGACCAAACCTCTGATATTTTTGTATTGCCTGTTTAATTGTAGAGACAAAAGCTCCCGCCAGAGTCTCCTTTTTGGTTGTCTTATTACTCTACGAGCCCTAGCTCTTGCTAGGTTGTAATTGCGAAAGTTCTCTATTTGTGATGTTATTTTTGAAAAGCATGTCGCCTTATTGCGTCGTCACAGCGCGCCCTGCCGCAATCTTGGTTGTCCACCATGGAACCCTATGTGGCCTTAACTGCCTATCTGTCGAAGTTTAGGAGGGATAGCCATGCTGCTTCTTATAACTCGATTCTGAATATTGTTTACTTATCAGTCAATGGTTTTCTCAACAAGTCTCGAGCTTGACGCTCCTTGTGAGGCCGACCCAGTCCTGGCTCGTTTTAACGTTAAATTCTCACTGTGTCGCATGAATATTTAATCAAAATAGGAGATGAACGCTTCCCAACGAGTCGTCAATGTTTGCCACAGGCACTTGGGCTTCTATTGATAAGAGACCGTGATAAGTCAATAAAGCTCACATTACCGGTATTATCGTCCACCCGCGTCGACTAACCATCATTCAGAAGTATAAGATAGACTCATTAATAAACTAACTACTTGCTGCACCTCTACCATCCGCCCGCAGGGAACCCCATAACGTATGAAATGAGCATTAAAATCAGCTAAAAATTTACTTTATTTTGTGGCAGACGTTCCTGAAGAGCAAATAGCTCAATCATAGGCTATCACTGGTCATCAGGTGGACAATAAAGTGAACTATATCCAATACGTGGCCAGGATTACTTTTTACTTTGCATGCGACAAACTCCAAAGTAAATCAATAGTCACTTTTTTTTCTTAAAAGGGAGGCTTCCTCAGCGAAACGACCTCGTCAGAGACGAGGTGTGTTTAAGTGCGTTTTCTTGAGAACTAGAATATCGGGAGCATAGTGACGAGGCTAATACTTTTAAGGTCATTTACTTAGTCTAAGACTTCGACAGTTCCATTGTATAATGTTCGACGCGAAGATTACGTTTTTATGGGGTTTTGGAAAGTGGCCTTTCCACCAGTTTTTTTTCTCTTTTTCTGGAAGGTAGACCCCCCTCTCCCTCGCTTCCCGGGGGACCTCTCTCGGGATGGTTGGAGACAGAAGCCTCCATGTCCTGCACCTCCTAGGCGAGGGAGACGAGACTGACAATTGCGATCTGCTTCTTTCTCGGGAAGCCGATCGCCCGAGCCAGACGGAATCCTCACAGAGTAGCCCAGACGGGAATGTGCGCTCCATACTGTGATTCGTATCATCTCCGTTATGATTTAGACTGGGTTGATGCATTCATTTGATCAACCAATTTTGGTCAATGATAAACCTTTAAATATTTTATTTCTTTAACCGTTGTTTGAGGTTTCAGCAGCATTCCTATCCTTGGCTGCAAGCGGTTGACTGACATTACTTGCACTAGGGTGGTGTTAGTTACTGCCTTCAGCATAGGAATTATCGGTTTTGTGTGTCGAACTTTCCACTTTACTCTTAGCTTCAGTATACTAACTTCATGCTTTTCTCATATATGCTAATGTCTCAGTCTCCTTCTTCAGATGCTACAAATCAGCAGATCTGACTGAATTGGGGAACTCCACAGTTAGCCATTTGGAAAATCTGGCTAGTACAGGTGATGTGTCATGGGCTTCAGCCATTTTCCGGCAAACAAATTTACTCGAGTCTTTATCAATACATCTTAATGAGGTGTGTCGAATTTTTGGCATCTATGACAATGCATTGGCTTTTGGACATAAGGCTTACTTGTACACGTTCATAACCGACGGTGACATACTCTGGAATTTTATTCAAAGCAAGGTCAAAAAACCACAGTCCAGTTTTTCGTTCGCGACATTCCCGTCCTTCTTGTCATACAATGAACGTCCACTACGTCTTGGGTCCTTCATGCTCTCACGAATTTCACTTTCTTCTTCGTCCCGAAATCCCTGTGAAAGATTTACTCCCTTACAGGTATTTGGGCAATGGGATAGTTACTTTAAAACTCGAAGAATCATGAATTTGCGTCAGCTTTAAGTAAATCCTTATCTGGAGTTGTATTGTACTTTAACCAGGAAGGCTTCCATCTCGCAATTTTTTGAAAAGAATCAAATCGCCGTCCACTTGACATCAAGGACTTTTTGATGATAAAGGTGTTCACGGTCATAAGCGATTGATTTTCATTCACGCATTTTACATTCGCGGAACCTTGCATTCTCTGTTGGTATTTTGGAAAAGTGGTCTTCTCGTTGTCGTTAGTGTGGTCCGTTGTTTCAGGGTCGAGTTTGTCAGGAGTGGTCATGATCGCCGCCCCTACCTCCTTAGAGAGGAGAAGGGGTAGCCGGGGTAAGCATCCAACTGGGCATCGGACCAGGTCCGACCCCTTTGCTCCAAATGTTTCCCTGATGGATCAAGCTCTTTAACTTTTTGTCTCGACTAACAGCAATAGCTAAGAGAGTGAATCAGTTAAATTTCGTCCTCTACCCCCCTGGGTTCGTTCTCCAGTACCACAGAGAGGATTGAGTTTATGTGGAGGACCACTTTCTACCGGCCGAACTTGCCTAGGCAAAGGCGTTAAGTAATGCCCCCCCCCCAGCCGAATACGGGAGCTCACGAGGAACTCCGGCAGGCTCAGGAAAGTCACATTAGGGGAAAAAATTAAGAGGGAGAAAAAGTTCGCCCAAAGGACGCCCCAGACTACTGGTCCTCCCTACCCAGGGGTCCAAAGCCCAACAGGGCTACCTGTTGGTAGAAGAGAGTTGCGGGTCTGAGGTGGGGTCCTATGAACTACAACTCATGGGTACCTCTATCACCTGTCAAAACAAAGCACTGAGGTGCTGGCAAAAGCACAAAAATGTTCTGGATTACAGGATTTTACTTTACTTTGATTTCCTTTAGACTCGAAACAATAATGTCCTAGCGAGACGAGAGCCCCGGCCTCAGGGTAGCTCTTGTGGCATAAGCTTTTTGTGGTTGTTGCTTCTGCTTTAGTAGAGGTGTTTACTCATCAAAAGCTTAAACACGAGTGGATGCGCAACAGCAAAATAAAATAACGTGAAAATATTTTTTCTTTTGAAAACATTACACGCTTTGGCACCCTCAATTGCCCCAACATGTCTCTGTCCAAGAAAGAGAAAAGTGGCACAGAGTGGCAAGAATGGGAACCCTGTGTGTTTGGTAAGTTCCCCAGCAGGTTCAGTGGCTGGGGGAAAGAATATAACCTTCGACGCCATATGAATTCTTCATGCCGAAAAATACAAAAACTTGCAAGCCAGCCGAGACTAAGAATAAGTAATGAACTTTTTACGGCCTCTGAGAAGCGCAGTCTTGTTTTTCTCGTAGCGAGAAATACGTGATGCTGCAGTGAAAGCCCAGCTACCTTATTGCTAATGAAAATTGCATGATGGTGAATTTGTTGAAGACATGCATGCTGAAGGCTGAACAGACTGTGTGCCCTGATAATAAGCGTCAGGCTTTTTGCAAATACAGCCTGACAAGAAACACAGTTGCAAGACATGATTTTCTGATCTTGCGGAGGATTTGGACAGCCATTTGAGCGCAAAGTAAAGTCATTTATTGTGTTTTCAGTTGCAATCGAGAAAGCCGGACCTTACAGATGTTGCGCAACTGGCGATTTCTTTCCGCGGAGTTGAATGACACTTTGACCCGTCACCGAGGAGTTCGTGGGTTGGTGCCATGACGGACAAAACCACAACAGCAGCTGATATTTTCACCGCCCTCGGTAGGAGCGGCTGGACGGCTTGGAGTGGACTGGTCTCTGCGCTTGTCAAGCCTGGTACAGATGGTGCACCTTCAATGACCGGAGAAAAAGCAGTTGTTTGGGACAAAATTCAGAGGAAGTGGCAGCTGCAACTGAGGAATGATTTTTGGACCTTTTCATTGTATTTTGCATCAGGAAGCATTGTGTTTGCAAGTCATTTGAAAGATGATAAAAAATATCATGGATTTGGTGTCCGAACTGTAAAATTTCATCGATCTAGAGGCCTGAATCATCGTCAGTTTGACAGCCTTGTCAGAGAGAAAGACCCTCACTGATGGCCTCGCCATACCAAGCACTGAGGTAAAGATAGTTAAGATAAGGTGCTGTGCTGAGGCGCTCTTTAATTTAAGAGGGAAATCACAAAATCAAATACGTTCATGGAAAAAAGGGCGAACCAGTGTTAGAAATTTTAATTCACAGAATGATGCAGGACCTTGCATTTATGGTGATTTTACAGAACACGCTGAATAACTTGAACAAGATGCTGCAAGGGCGCAGCAAAGTTCTCACTCAGACTTGACAGCATATGTGCGTTCAAATTGAAGCTGTCATTGTGGAGACACAACTCGCGGATGGTGATGCTGCTCAATTTCCTTGTCTGAAAGATTGTGGCGCGACCCAACATGCCCAGACATGATGCGTTTGTAAAGATAAAATACGGGACTATTGCGTAGTTGATCAACGCTTCCAGATTTTTGGTGAACTGGAGAAGGACTTCAAAGTTTTTTGCTCGCCATTCAGCGTGAATGCCTCTTATCTGCCCGTCAACATCCAACTAGAAATAATAGACTTGCAGTGTGACTCAGATTTGAAGGGCAAGTTTGCGGCAGCTGGCTTTGGAAACGTTTTACCAGCACCTCTTGCCAGGTTACCCCAGCTTGACAGCCCTTGCTGCAAAAGTGTTGTGCATGTTTGGAATCACATATTTTGTGAGCAAGTATTCTCTGTAATGAACATCAACAAAACAAAGCTGCGCTCAAGGCTCACGCACAAGCACTTGAATGACATCCTGAAACTGGCTGCCACTCAGGATGTGATGCCTAATATTGATGCACTTGTGAAAGCTAAAAGATGCCAGGTTTCAGGAGTAAAATAAACAGTGGGTAATCCCACTGTGTTCTGTGGATAAGTTTTAAGTTTGTGAAGTGAAACAGTCCGGTCCGGCCTACTTGGGAATAGATTTCCCCTATGTGGCCCCTGAGCTAAAATGAGTTTGACACCCCTGTCCTAGACTATTAACAACTTTTTAACTTTTATGCTTATATTGAAGTGTAACTGCAAGGTCTTCAGTAAGAATAGAGAGACAGATAAGAGGTGTAGGAAACCGACAGGCAGGAAGGAAGTGGGAAGAAAGAGGTAGAAAAGGGAATAAGACATTTCTGTCATAATTATAAGCTTGGGTAAGAAAAGGGAATTGTCATTTCACTTATCACCCACTCGAATGTATATTTGCCATAGGTATAGATGGTCTCTCACATATGCAACACTTTTATCTCTCACTAAGAACAGGGTTCTCGGCAACAACTTTCAAAACTTATTTGCAAACTGCTACATGGGGACAATCATTCTTGCTTCTAGCGAAACAACCACTTTGTGAAAAAAATAAATAGATAAATATATATGTGAAAACTTACCCATTGAACTTTAGGTGTATCAGCTCGTTCACTCGGTTATTTTTGTTTTTTCAATAATTTATACCGCATAACTAAAATCGGTATTTTCTATTCCTCCCATAGCCAAGATTATAGTAGACTGTTAG
>NW_023659583.1:0-21035 GCF_015228065.2 Penaeus monodon
TTAGTTTCAGAATAACTAACTTCATGCTTTCTCATATATCTAATTCTGGGTTTTTCTTCTTCGGTGCTACACTCAGCAGATCCTGACTGAGGGGAAACCTCCCCAATTTACACATTGGAAAATCTGGCTAGTACTTATGGTGTCATGGTTTCAGCACATTACGGCATACAAATTTATTTGATCTTTATCATACATTTTATGGGGTTTGGTCCAAATTTTTGGCACTATTAAAATGCTTTGGTTTTTTGGATAAAGGTTTTATTTTGAACCGTTCAAAAACCGACTTAAATATTCGGGGAATTTTTTTCAAGAAAGGTCAAAAACACAGTCCAGTTTTCGTTCGCAATTCCCGCCCTTTCTTGGTCTACAATGACGTCCACTACGTCTTGGTCCTTCTGCCTAAAAGAATTTCACTTTCCCCATGCCCTCAAATCCCTGTGAAAGTTACTCCCTTACAGGTTTTTGGGGGCCAATAGGAATATTTATTTAAACTCAAGATAGAATTTGCGTCCTTAAGAAAACCTTAATCTGGGAGTTGTTTTGTATTTTTAAAGGGGGCCCCACCCCAAATTTTTTTTGACAAAATCAAAATCGCCGCCCCACTTGCCAAAAGGGCCTTTTTGATGAAAAAGGGGGTTCACGTTCAAAACCCGATTATTTTCATTCACTTTTTTTTTCGCGAACCTTGCTTTCCCCCGGGGGGGTTTTTGAAAAGGGGCTTCCTTTCTGTCTTAGGGGGGGTTTTCCGTTGTTCAGGGTCGATTTGTCAGAGTGGTCATGATCGCCCCCCCTCCTTGAGGAGGAAAGGGGGTAGCCGGGGTTCTCCATCCTGGGCCCGGCCCGGGCCGACCCTTTGCCAAAATCTTTTCTCCTAAAGGGGTTTTTAAAAACTCTTAACTTTTGGATAAACCCTAACAGCAATAGTAAGAGAGAGTAAATCAGTTTTCGTCCTTCCCCCCAGGGGAACCGGGTTGCTTTCTCCAGACCAAGAGAGGATCGATTTTGGAGGACACTCCCTTACCGCCGAACTTCCCTAGTGCGAAGGACGTAAGTGGGTGCCCCCCCCCAGGCAATGGGGGCCCCAAAAGGGGTATCCGGTAGGCTCAGGGAGTCCATGAAGAGGAAAATTTAAAGGAAAAAAAAATGCCCCAAAAGGGACGCCCCTACGGGCCTCCTCCCCGGGGGTCAATCCCCGAAAGGGGCTACCCTGGTGTAGAAGAGAGTGCGGGTCTGAGGTGGGGTGTGATACCCCTACTGTATCTCGTTCACCTGCAAAAAAAGACATGAAGGTGCTGGAAAAGCACAAAAAGTTCTGTAATTACGGGTTTTTATTTTAAAATTTAAATTACGTTAAAACTCAGGAAAAACAAGTCAGCGAACGGGGCCCCGGGCTCCAGGGTACTTTTGGGGCAAAAGACTGATTTGTTTTTTATGCTTAAAAGGGTTCTCCAAAAGCAAACACGAGGGTGAACTTTTTTTTTTTTTTTTTTTTTTTTTTTTTTTTGGTTTTCTTGGGCTATCAACCGGGGCATTGGGCCAAAGGGTTTTAAACCCAATGGATCCTATTTTTTGTCAATTAATAGGTCATAAAGTTTTGTCTCCCTTAGAAAAGGATTCTTTTTTAATTTATTTTTTCTTTTTGAAAAAGTTTTTGAGTTTAAAACTTTTTTTTATCAAAAAATTTTTAATATTTTCTTTTTTTTATTTTTGACAGTTTTTAAAATTTTTTGTGGGGTTGTTTTGCATGTTGGCATTGTGGGGAAATTTTTCTATATGGAGTGAGGTGGGTATTTTGTGCTTGACCTAGGGGGGCCAACACCACCTCCTCCCTTCGGTTTTTCCCTTTGGGGGTTTTCCCAAAGTTCTATTTTTTTATTTGGGTTTTGATTTGGGAGGGGGTCCCTCATTTTCCCACAGGAGTGTTTTTTTGTTTTTATAAACACAAAACACCTGAGACTTACGGATTTGCAAAGGTCCGATCCAGTACCCGGCTAATTTGTCAGCCGTATTCCCATGGTACCAAGGGGTGGTCCCCATATTGCTTGTTTGATTTTTGCACCATTAGCTTCAAATATATTACCCAAAGTTCTTTTTTTGGGGGTTTTCTAAGTTTAAGGGCTTTAATAAAATTTAAGAATCAAAAAAATTACTATTCTATCGGGGTCTCGATAGTGAAAAATAAAGGGCTTATAAATGGAAAAAAGTTCGGAAAAAAATTCGATTATGATTCGGCAGTCTGAACTTTAGTTCACTTCAGTCGCCCATACACCCGCCCCACACACTTTCTGTTTTGGGACCGTCGGATATAATAAAAAAAGGAGATGTTTAACAAGGTCCTTGAACCCTGGCGTACCTCCCCTCCGGGCGCATGGCCTTAGCTGAGGGAAAACCATTTCCATGATAAAAAAATTGGGGTTTCCCATGGGCATATTTGACTGAACCGGTATCGAGGTGAAGATCTATACGCTTTCTCGCAGGTCGTGGAGTCTCGGGCAAAGGCCAAATGCCACTATTGCCATTAGGGTGGTGGGGCTCGAGCCACCTTTGGGGCATAGCAAGGCTAATGCCGGTTGAGTCGGAGGGGGGGTACTCCTGACTCCACCTCAAGACGCTCGATCCGAGTGCATTTCGGGCTCCAAGACACACACGCAAACAGGTTCTGCACCACCCCAAACCTTTCAAATTTTTTCTCGATGCCGAAATACACGATTGCCCCAATCTACTTTGACCTAATCAGGGTTTTATAACCATTAGCAAAGAGTCTATCAGCTCCCCATTTTACCAGAAATGCATTTTAATAAATTAGGTTTTTTTGCATTTATTCTTTAATGCCCCAATGTGGTTTTTCCCAAATTTAGTCACTACAAATGTAACCAAAAAATTTAGCAGAATTTTGAATGGTATTGGGTGGTTGTCTAATTTACCCTGATGTTCGGCTTCCCCAGTAAAAAAAATACCCCAATCCCTTTTTTAATGGAAAATTAAAAACCCCCTGGGGGGCCCCCAGTTATGTCATATCCATTTCCAAATTGATCGTTTGCTAGAATTCGCATTATTGCTGGAAGCCATAATGCCATCATCACGTAAGGAGTTTTAAGATTCCGAGGAGGAGCTGGTAAGATGTCCTGTCTACATAGAAAAAATGTTGGTGACAAGACACTTCCTTGGGGGCCCCCCGTTTGCCCGGACAAAATGTCCCCAAAAAGTGACATTGTCGGAAAAAAATTTTAAGCAAAAAGTTCTGTCAGAAATGAAATTTTTAATAAAACAAGAAGTTTCCACGTAACCAAAAAACATAAAGTTTTCTGATAGGGCCCAAACGCCAGTCTGTGTAGGCCTTTTCTATATCTAAAAAAACTGAAAAAAAAAATCTTTTTTGGCAATGGCCTCTTTAATATGACTGCCAGCTTTTCAGCTGATCGAAGGGTTTGGGGTCCCCTTTCGGAAGCCCACTGCTCGTCAACTAGTAAAATTTTGGGAAATTTTAAAAAAGCAAAGCCTACTTTAACAAATTTGTTCCATGCCTTGCAAGCAAATTGTCAACGCAATTGGGCGGGAGGGGATGGGAAAATCGGGATTCCCCCTCCTTTCAAAATGGGAAGATTTGGGGAAAAAGGGCCCTGAGTTTGGGAAAATGTGGCTTTTTCCCTTTCATTGTACCTTCTAGCCTTTTTTCATGTCACATGATTAAAATGCTTCATCATCTCATATCGAATCTCTCGGGGCCTGGATGTTCCTCTACAGGGTTCTAGGGCCGGACAAAACTCATCCCTTGTTAAAACTTTATTTTTAAACAAAGTCCCCCTCTGTGGGAAAGGAAAGGTTGCAGCTCACCTTTCCTTGGTGGTCAGGAAGGGGGGATGGGAAATTTTTGAGTGCTTTGGGAAGAGAACTGCCTGGCGATCATTAGCAATGTCTTAGGTGTCAAAATTGTCCCTCAAAGATGTTTTTTAAATTTTAAGTGTTTTTTTCTTATTTATTTTTTTAAGTGGACCAAACCGTATTTTTGGGGGTTTTATTGTAGAGACAAAGCTCGCCAGGATTTTCTTTTTTTTGTCTTATTTTTCTCGACCCTACTCTTGCGTTTGTAAATTTCAAAAGTTCTCATTGTGAGTTTTTTTGAAAAAAGCCCCGTAGGGCCCTTTTTGCTCGGGACAGCGCCCCGGGAATTGGGTCCCCCCTGGAACTTATGCTTAACGCTATCTGTCGAGTTTTAGAAAGGGTGCAAAGCTGCTTCTAAACAATTTTTGAATATTTTTTAAATTTTTTCATCAAAGGGTTTTTTCCCCAAAAAGTTCGAGCTTTACCTCCTTGTGAAGGGGACCCAGTCCTCGTTTTCGTTAAATTTAGGCGCTGAAAGGGTTCTCATGTTCGCAGAAAATTTAATCAAAATAGGAGATGATCGCTTTCCCAAAGAGTCGCATGGGTGCCCCAGGCACTTGGGTATTGATGAAGAGACCGTGATAATCAAAAAAGCTCAAAAAACCCGGGATTATCGTCCACCCCCGGGCGGATACCCTCTTCGAAGGGAAACGACTCATTAAGCAACTTAAATACTTGTCACCCACCATCACCCGCAGGGAACCCCATACGTATGATGACTTTAAAAACACTAAAATTTCTTTTTTTTGTGGCAGACTTCCCCGAAGAGCAAAGGCTCAAAGGGTATCCGCTCAGGGGACAATAAAGTGAAAATTACCAATCTGCCCTTAATTTTTTCTTTGCATCGACAATCCAAATAGAATCAAAGTCACTTCTGTAAAAAGGGGGCTTTGGGGGATGTACTGGCACCCGCCTCCACCCCCACCCCCACGACCTTCCGAAATAATGGGGAGTTCCCCCCGAAACGACCGTTAGAGCGAGGTGTTTAAGGGGTTTTTTTTGGAGAAATATAAAAAGGGAGCATAGACGAGGCTATAATTTAAGGGCTTTTCTTGATCTAAACTTCGACAGTTTCCCTTTTATAATGGGCGACGCAAGATTTTCGTTTTTTGGGGTTGGAAAGGGCCCTTTTCCCCCAGTTTTTTTCTTCTTTTTTTGGGAGGGAACGCCTCCCCTTTCCCCGCTTCCCGGGGGCCTCTCTGGGGGTGGTTTGGGGACAGAAGCCTCCCGTCCTGCACCTCCCGGAGGGAGACGCTAAGATTTCGTCTGCTTCTCTCACGAGAAACCGATCGCGAGCCAACAAATCCCACAGGAGTACCCGGACGGGAAGGTGCGCTCCGGACTGGATTTGTATCATCCTCCTTATGATGTTTAGACTGGGTTGATGCAGTCATTTGATCAACCAATTTGGTCAGGGGATATACTTTAATATTTAATTCTTTAACGGTCTGTTTAAGTTCAGCAATTTCTTTATCCTTAGCTGCAAGCTGTTGACTAAAGTTACTTGCACTAGGCTGTGTAGTTACTGCTTCAGCATAGGAAGTATCGGGTTTGTGTGTCAAACTTTCCACTTTCCTCTTAGCTTCAGAATAACTAACTTCATGCTTTCTCATATATGCTAATGTCTCGGTTTCCTTCCTTCAGGATGCTACACTCAGCAGATCCTGACTGATGGGAACCTCCACAATTAGCACATTTGGAAATCTGGCTAGTACATGTAATGGTGTCATGGGCTTCAGCACATTTACGGCATACAAATTTACTTGAGTCTTTATCAATACATCTTAATGAGGTGTGTCCGAATTTTTGGCATCTATTACAATGCATTGGCTTTTGGATATAAGGTCTTACTTGAACACGTTCATAACCGACATTGACATATTCTGGAATTTTATTCAAAGCAAAGGTCAAAAAACACAGTCCAGTTTTCGTTCGCACATTCCCGTCCTTCTTGGTCATACAATGAACGTCCACTACGTCTTGGTCCTTCATGCTCTCAAGAATTTCACTTTCTTCCATCGTCCTCAAATCCCTGTGAAAGATTACTCCCTTACAGGTATTTGGGCCAATAGGAATAGTTACTTTAACTCGAAGATCATGAATTTGCGTCAGCTTAAGTAAATCCTTAATCTGGGAGTTGTATTGTACTTTTACAAGGAGGCTTCCATCTCGCAATTTTTTGACAAAATCAAAATCGCCGTCCACTTGACCATCAAGGACCTTTTTGATGATAAAGGGGTTCACGTTCAAAAGCGATTGATTTTCATTCACGCATTTTACATTCGCGAACCTTGCATTCTCGGTGGGGATTTTGAAAAGTGGTCTTCTCGTTCTGTCGTTAGTGGGGGTTCCGTTGTTCAGGGTCGAGTTTGTCTTAGAGTGGTCATGAGTCGCCCCTCCTCCTTGAGGAGGAGAAGGGGTAGCCGGGGTATCATCCATCCTGGGCATCGGACCAGGTCCGACCCCTTTGCTTAAAATCGTTCTCCTGAAGGGATTTAAAAACTCTTAACTTTTGGTATCAACCTAACAGCAATAGCTAAGAGAGAGTAAATCAGTATTTCGTCCTCTACCCCCCAGTGGAAGCCTGGTTGCGTTCTCCAGTACCACAGAGAGGATCGAGTTATGTGGAGGACACTCCTTACCGCCGAACTTGCCTAGTGCGGAAGGACGGTAAGTCGGTGCCCACCCCCCAGGCGAATACGGGAGCCCACAAGGGTACTCCGGTAGGCTCAGGGAAGTCACATGATAGAGGAAAATTTTAGAATGGAGAAAAAAGTGCGCCCAAAGGACGCCCCAGACTACTGGGCCTCCCTACCCAGGGGTCAATGCCCGTAAGGGCTACCCTGGTGTAGAAGAGAGCTGCGGGTCTGAGGTGGGGTGCTGACTACTCCTACTGTAGCCTCGTGTCACCTGCAAAAACAAAGCACTGAAGGTGCTGGCAAAGCACAATAATGTTCTGTAATTACAGGATTTTACTTTACTTTAATTACGTTAAACAAACTCAGGAACAACAATGTCAGCGAGACGAGAGGCCCCGGGCTCCAGGGTAACTCTTGTGGCACAAGACTTTGTGTTTGTTGCTACTGCGTTTAGAGAGAGGTCTGAGCTCAACAAAAGCTTAAACACGAGTGAACACATCTTCTTCTTCTTCTTCTTCTTTGTTGGATTTCTTGGCTATCAACCAGCGGCATGTGGCCAAGGTTATTAAGCCAATGGATCCTATTTATTCTGTCAATCTATATAAGGTCATAAAGTTTTGTCTCCCTTAAAAAAGTGATTACTTTACTGATGATTTTTTCATCATCTGATAATGTTATTGTGTAAATCTTTATTTTTGATTCTGAAATAATTTTTTAATGTTTGTCTATTTTGTGTATTTGTGCATACTGTCAGGAGTGATAGGTAAGGGGGTGTTGCAATGGAGGGCATTTGGGGGGGGAAAAGTTTTTCAATATAGGAGTGAGGTGGGTTAATTTTGGGCTTTGACCCTAAGGGGGGCCCAAACCCACCACCTCCTCCCTTCTCTCCTTCCTGTGGGTGGCCCCCACAGTTCTATTTTGTTTTATTTTGTTTGTGAGTTGGGGGTTTGGTCACTCACTTTGCCACAGAGATGTATTTTTGTTTTATAAGAGACACAAAACACCTGAGATCTGTACGGACTATGCTAAGGTCCAGATCCCATTGACCGGCTAATTTGTCAGCCTGCTCATTGCCATGGATACCAGAGTGGCCTGGTACCCATATTAGCTTGTTTGATTTTTTGGCACCATGTAGCTTACGAATGATATTACCCAGAAGTCATTTTTGGTGGTTTTTTAATGATTTAATCGATTTAAGTGAACTTAAGGAATCTGAAAAATTAACTATTCTATCGTGGGTCGTCGATAGTGAAAAATCAATGGCTTTATCAATGGCAAAAAGTTCAGCAAGAAAGATCGATGTATGATTCGGCAGTCTGAACTTTAGTTCACATTCAGTCGACCATACACCCGCACCCACACACTCTTCTGTCTTGGAGCCGTCGGTATATATATGAAAAAAAGGGAGATGTTTAAAAAGGATCTCTCTGAACCTCTGGCGTACCTCCACCTCGGCGCCCATGGCCTTGCTGAGGAACCCAGGCTTCCATGATGAAAAATTGGGGGTTTCCCATGGCGCTATGTTTGACTGAACCAGGGTATCGATGGTAGAGAGATCTATACCGACTTTCTCGACGAGGTCGTGGAGTCTTGTGGCAAAGGGCCTAATGCCACTATTGCCATTAGGGTGGCTCGGGCCGAGCCACCTTTGCGGCATAGCTCAAGGCTAACTGGCCGCGTCTGAGCGGAGGGGAGGTATCCTGACCCCACTTCAAGACGCTCGATCCGAGTGCATTCGGGCTCCAAGACACACACGCAAACAGGCATTCTGCACACCATCCAATCCTTTCAAATTTGTTCCGATCCGAACCATACACGTTTGACCCAAAATCTACTTTAGACCTAATCAGGGCTTTATATACCATAAGCAAAGACTGTCTATCAGCTCCCCATTGTTCCCAGAAATGCACTTTAATAAATTCAGTGCTTTTGACATTTATTCTTTAACTGACCAATGTGGTCTTTCCAATTGAGTCTACTATCAAAAAGTAGCCAAGAAACTTTGCAGAATTTTGAATAGGTATTGGGTGGTTGTCTAGAGTTAGCCTGATGTACGGCTTTCTCCTACGTGAAAAAATTACCCCAATACTCTTTCAATGGAAAACTTAAAACCCCCAGGAGGCCCCATTTATGATCATATCCAGTCCCAATTGGATGCGATTTGCTGAGAATTCTGCATTATTGCTGGAAGCCATAATGCACAATCATCAGCGTACAGTGAGTATTTAAGATTCCGAGGAGGAGCTGGTAAGATGTCATTGATCATACATAGAAATAAATTTTGGTGACAAGACACTCCTTGTGGGACCCCGTTTGCCTGGACAAAAATGTCCGAAAAAAGGGGACATTGTCGGAAAATAATTTGACAGCAAAAGTTCTGTCAGAAATGAAATTTTGAATAAACAAGGCAAGTTTTCCACGTAACCAAAAGCATAAAGTTTTTGAGTAGCATTTTCGCCATGTAAATGTCGTAGGCTTTTTCTATATCTAAAAAAAACTGAAATCAAAAAATCTTTTTTGGCAATGGCCTCTTGAATAGACTGTCCAGCTTTACTAGCTGATCGAGAGTTTTGGGGTCCCTTGCGGAAGCCCCACTGCTCGCAACTAGTAAATTACTGGAATTTAAAAATGCAATAGCCTACTGTTAACAATTCGTTCCATGACCTTTACAACTGTCAACGCAATTGGGCGTAGGAGATGGCAAGTCTGGTTACCCCCTCCTTTCAATATGGGAATGATGTGGGCAAAATGCCATGGGGTTTGGAAAAGTGTGCTTTTTCCAAAATTTTATTGTACACTTCTAGCAACTTAATCATGTCATCATGATTAAGATGCTTTATCATTCATATCGAATCTCATCGGGCTGGGGATGTTCTCTTTCAGGCTTCTAGGGCTCGGACAAGCTCATCCCTTTTTAGATCTTTATTTTAATCAAAGTCATCTCCTGTGGCAAAGTGAATGGTTGCAGCTCAGGGCCCCTTCCTTGATGGTCAGGAAGGTGGATGGGAATTAGCTGAGCTGCTTGATGAGAGAATGCCTGGCGAGTGCATTAGCAATGTCTCTAGGTGAATCAAATTATTTCCCTCTTCATTTATGTTATTAATTTTAAAAGATGATTTTTCTTTTTGATTTTATTGATAGTGGACCCAAAACCCCCGATATTTTTGTATTGCTATTGATTGTAGGGGACAAAGCTCCCCCAGGAGTCCTTTTTGCTTGTCTTATTATCTACGAGCCTACTCTTGCTAGTTTGTAGTTGCAAAAGTTCTCATTTGTGATGTTTTTTTGAAAAGCGTAGGCCTTATTGCGTCGGCACAGCGCCCTGCGGCAATCTGGTGTCCACCATGGAACTCTATGCTTAAACGCTATCTGTCGAAGTTTTAGGGAAAGGATAGAATGCTGCTTCTATAATCGAATTCTGAAAATTGTTTACTTTATCATCAATGGTTCTCCAAAAAAGTTCGAGCTTGACGCTCCTTGTGAAGGCGACCCAGTCTGCTCGTTTTACGTTTAAAATTTAGGCGCTGAGGCTTCTCACTGTGTCGCATGAATATTTAATCAAAATAGGAAGATGATCGCTTCCCAACGAGTCGTCAATGGTGTGCCACAGGGACTTGGCTGCTATTGATGAAGAGACCAGTGTAAGTCAATAAAGCTCAAAAATTTCCGGTTTTTATCGTCCACCCGGTCGGACTACCATCATTCAGAAGACTAAATCAGACTCATTAACAAACTTAACTACTTGCTCACCCCTACCATCCACCCGCAGGGAACCCCATAACGTATGATGGGGCATTAAAACGGCTAAAATTACTTTATTTTTGTGGCAGGACGTTCCTGAAGAGCAAAGAGCTCATCATAGGCTTTTCACTGATCAGGGGACAATAAAGTGAACATATAGCCAGATACGTGCCATTAATTTTACTTTGCAGCGGACAAACTCCAAAGTAGAACAATAGTCACTTCTGTAAAAAGGGGGGCTTTGGTGGATGTACATGGCGACTCCGCCTCCACCCCTACCCTCACGATCCTTCCGACATAAATGGTAGTTCCTCAGCGAAACGACCTCGTCAGAGACGGGTGTGTTAATGCGTTTCTTGGAGAACTATAATATCGGGAGCATAGGACGAGGCTAATAATTTAAGGTCATTTACTTTAGATCTAAGACTTCGAAAGTTTCCCTTGTATAATGGTCGAAGCGAAGATTACGTTTTATGGGGTTTAGAAGTGCCTTGTCCGCCCGGGTTTTTAATTTCTTTTCTGGGAGGGAGGTTCTTCCTCCTCCCCTCGCTACCCAGGGGCCTCCCATGGGTATTTTTGGAGACAGTAGTCTCCATGTCCTGCGTCTCGTGCCAGGGGGACCCCCGGGGAAAAAGTCTGTTCCGAGAAAAGGCCAAACACCAGGGGAAGTCCTAGAAGGAGTCCCCCGGCGGGGAAGGTCCCGACCCCAAGATTGTGTTTTGGAAACACCCTCCTTATGAGCTGCTTTTTTTGCGGGGGTTGTTTCCCAGCAATTTGTTGATTTTTTTTTTCAATTTTTAATTTGACTCTTTAAAATTCCAAAACCTTTTCCCTTTTAATTAAAGAAATTTTTTTATCCTTAGCGGCAATTTCCCTGATTGAGCCTTTGGGCACTGGAAGTGTTTTTGGTTTGTTTACGAAGCGTGGGAAAATTTTGGGTTTTGGGTAAAAAACCTTAAAACTTTCTCTTTCCCTCCCCGGAAAACAACATCATGTCCTTAATGTATGCAAAATTTTTCATTTCTCCTTTTTCAAGCTGCTGAAACTGGCAGACCCCAAAATTTGTGGGGACCTCCCCCAGTTAGCCACTTGGAATTTTTCTCGGGACATACGGGCAGTGTCATGATCTCCAGAAATTTTACCGAAGAAAATTTTAAATAGTTTTTATCTTGACTTTAAGATTTTTGTGCCCAAAATTTTTTGGCAAACTATTCCCGCCCCATAGGTTTTTAAATTTGTAAGTCGCATTTGGAACGTTCATATCCAACTGTGACATACTCGGGTTTTTTTACCGAAGCAAAAGCAAAAAGCACAACCCGGGTTTTTTGTTGAAACATTCCCGTTTTTTTGGTCATGAGTTCAGTCCACTAGGCTTTGGTCCTTAATTTTTTCCAGAATTGGCTCTCCTCCTTTGTCCTAAAAACCCCTGCTAAAGTTTAAATCCCTTCAGGTTTTGGGGCCCAAGGGGGGATAGTTACAAACCCTTTCAAATCAAAAAGGGGCGTCAGTTTAAGCGGGGGCCTTAAATTTGGGGATTTGGGAACTCCCACTTTACAAGGGGGGCTACCTTTCTCGAAATTTTCCGGAAAAAATAAAAAAATTCCCCCGTCCATTTGACCAAAAGGGGACCTTTTTGATGATGAAGGGGTCACTTTCCCAAAGCGATTGTTTTCCCTTCACGCTTTTGACAGTCAAATCCCTTGCATTTTGGGGGGGTTTAAAAAAAATCTCTTTCTCTTTTGTCACCCAGTGGGGGTTTCCGTTTTTTTAAAGGTCCCCTTTGGTCGGGGAAGAGTCATGGGTCTCCCCACCTTGGGAGGAGGAGGGGAACCCAAGGAACGTTCATAAGGGGTACGGCCCGAGTCCGCCCCCCGGGGCCCCCGCCCCCTTTGCCAAAGGGGACCAGCCCCCTAATTTTGGGAAATTTAAACCCCTAACAGCAATAGCTAAGAGAAGAGTGGGGGCATTTTTCCGCCCTTTAACCCCCCAAGGGGAAGCCTGGTTGCGTTTTTCATACACAGAGAGGTTTCTTTTTATGGGAAGACCCCTCCTTACCCCCCGAACTTGCCTAGTGCGAAGGGAGGGGTTAAGTCGGTGCCCCCCCCCCGGCGAATACGGGACCCCACAAGGGTACTCCGGAGGCCGGGGAAGTCACATGAAAGGGGAAAATTTTTTTAAAATTTAAGGAAAAGTCCCCCAAAAGGACGCCCCAGACAAACGGGCCTCCCTACCCGGGGGTTCAATGCCCGTAAGGGCTCCCCTGGTGTAAAAGAGAGCTGGGGGGTTGAGGTGGGGTGGACTAGGGCCTACTGTGGGTTTCGTGTCCCCTGCAAAACAAAGAAATAAGGGTGCGGCAAAGACAAAATGCGTTAAAAAAAAAAAATTTTACTTTATTTTAAATTTACTTAAATAAAATTCAGAAGCAAAAAGGCCAGCGGGGACAAGGGGGCCCCGGGCCCGGGGGGGAAACTTTTGGGGCAAAAGGTTTTTTTTGTATGGTTGGCAAAAAGGTCGGCCTTTTAAAAGGGTCTCAAACCCCCAATTTTTTTTTTTTTTTTTTTTTGTTGGATTTCTTGGCTATCAACCGCGGCTTTGTGGCCAAGGTTTTTAACCCAATGGATCCTATTTATTCAAATTCAACTATAAAAAGGTAAAAAAGGGGTTTTTTTCCCTTTAAAAAAAAGGATTATTTTATTAATTTTTCTTCTTTCTAAAAAAATTTTTAAAATTGAAATTTTTTTTTTGGGGTAATTTTTTAATTTTTTAAAAATTTATTTTGGGGAAAATTGTTTTTAAAAGGGGTTTTTGGGCCTGGGGGCAAGGGGGGGCACCCCGAGGGGGGAATTTTTTTCAATAAGGAGTGAGGGGGGAAAACCCCTTCCCTTGTTGCCCCCTAAGGGGGCCAAACACCCCCCCCCTTTTCGTTTTTCCCTGTGGGCTGTGTCCCACAGTTCATTTCTTTTTTGTTGGGTTGGGGGCTGGCCAAAACCCATTTTGCCACAGGAGATTTTATTTTTGTTTTTATAAGAGACAAAAAACCCACCTGAGATCGTAGGGGACTATGCAAAGGCCCAGATCACCATTTGCCCCGGGCAAATTTTCACCCTGTTTTGCAAAGGATACCGGGGTGGTTTGGCCCAATTAGCTTGTTTGGATTTTTTGGAAACCAAGTAGTTACGAATGATTTTTCCCCAGAATTCATTTTGGGGGTTTCTAATGTTTTTAATGGCTTTAAGTAAAATTTTAAGGAATCTAAAAAAATTTACTTTTCTATCTTGGGTCTTTCGAAGTGCAAAATAAAGGGGGCTTTACCCAATGGCAAAAAATTCAGAAAAGAAAGATCGATTTTTATGTTTTGGCAGTTAAAAAAACCCTTTAGTTCCATTCAGTGGGCCCATACCCCCGACCCCCCAAAACCCCTTCTGTTTTGGGGGCCGTCGGAAATATAAATAAAAAAAAGGGGGAGTGTTTAAAAGGTTTCCTTTTCAAAACCTCGGCTACCCCACCCCCGGCGCCAGGGCCTTTGGCTGGGGAAGCCAAAGGTTCCCAATGATGGAAAAAGGGGGGTTTTCCATGGCGCTAATTTGATGAACCGGGAAACGGGGTTAAAAGGGGATTTTATCCCGACTTTCCCGACGAGGTCGTGGAGCTCGGGGGCAAAGGGCCTAATGCCACATTCCCCATTGGGTGGCTCGGGCCGAGCCACCTTTGCGGCATAGTCAAGGCAAAACTGGCCGCGTCTGAGTCGGGGGGGAGGTACTCCTGACTCCCCCCAAAAGACGCTCGATCCGAGTGCCTTCAGGGCTCCAAAAACACACGCAAACAGGCATTCTGCACACCACCCAAAAACCTTTTAAAAAATTTGTTCTCGTGCCAAAACCATACACGAGGGAACCTAATCTATTTTAGACCAATCAGGGCTTTTATATACCATTAGCAAAGAATGTTATCACCCCTCCCCATTTGGACCAGAAATGCACTTTAATAAATTTTTTTAAGTGCTTTTGACATTTTTTTTTAACGGGAAATGGGGGTTTTTCCAAATTTTAGTTATTTAAAAAAAGTAGCCCAAAAATTTGCAAAATTTTTGGGAAAGGTATTGGGGGGTTTGTCTAGATTTAGCCTGATTTTGGTTTTTCTCCACGTAAAAAAATTTCCCCCAATACTTTTTCGAAAAAAATTTTTAAAAAACCCCCACTGGGGGGCCCCGTTATGAATCTTTACCCAGTCCCAAATTTGGAAAGGGATTGATGAAAATTTCTGCATTTTTGGGAATCCCAAAAATGAAACAATAAATCAGGTACATGAGTTTTTAAGTTTCCCCGAGGAGGAGGGGTAAAGGTCTTTGATCAACAAAAAAATAATGTTGGGACAAGCCCTTCCTTGGGGGCCCCCCTTTTTCCCTGGAAAAAAAAAGGGCCAAAAAAAGTGAATTGCGGAAAATAATTTTGAAAGAAAAATTTTCTGTCAGAAATAAAAATTTTGGGAAAAAAAACCAGGCAAGTTTCCGAAAACCCAAAAAGCTTAAAGTTTTGAGAAAGGCCATATGCCATGTCAGTCTTTGGGTTTTTTTCTATATCTAAAAATACTGGAAAAAAAAATTTCTTTTTGGAAATTTGGTTTCTTGAATTGGACTGTCCAGTTTTACTAGCTGATCGAGATTTGGGGCCCCTTTGCGGAAGCCGAACCCCTCTTTCAACTAGTAAATTACGGGAAATTTTAAAAAATGCAATACCCACTTTAACAACCCGTTCCATGACCTTGCAAAGCAACTTTCAACCCCAATTTGGGGCGGTAGGAGATGGAAAGGGCTGGGATTACCCCCTCCTTTCAATATGGGAATGATGGGGGCAAAGTCCCATGATTTTGGAAAAGTGGGGATTTCCAAATTTCATTGTAAAATTCTAGCAATTAAAAATGTCATCATGTTTTAAAATGCTTCATCATCTCAAAACGAATCTAAATGGGGCCGGGGGTGTTCCTCTACAGGCTTCTGGGGCCCTTGGAAAAGGGTCATTCATTGTTAGGGCTTTTTTATAATTTTTTAAATTTTCTTTCCCTTGGGAAAGTGAATAGGTTGCAGCTCCCGCGGGTTCCTTGGGGTCAGGAAAGCGGGGTGGGGGGTTTTCCGAGTGGGTTGTGTTTAAAAGAACCCGCCCGGGGGAGTACATTGCAATGTCTTTAGGAATTGGTTTAAAATTGGGGGGCCCCCCTGAATGATGTTTTTAAATTTAAAAGATGTTTTTTTTCTTAGTGATTTTAGACGTGGGCCAAACCTCTGAATTTTGGAGAGCTATTTAGTAGAGACAAAGCTACGCCAGGGTCTTTTTTTGCTTGTTTTATTACTTACGAGCCCCAGCCTTGCTTTTTGTAAAATTTCAAAAGTTTCATTTGTGATGTTATTTTTTAAAAAACCTGTAGGCCTTATTGCGTCGGGCCCCAGCGGCCCCGCGGCAATCTGGTGTTCCCCCATGGGAAATCTATTTCCCTTTAAAGCTACTGTCGAAGGGTTTTTGGAATGGAAGCAATGCGCTTCTTTTAATCGAATTCTGAAATTGTTTACTTTTTCATCAAAAGGTTTCTCCAACAAGTTCGGGGCTTTGGGGCTTTCCCTTGGGGAAGGCGGGCCCAGTCTGCTCGTTTTACGTTAAATTTTGGGGCTGAAGGGGGGGGGTTCTTCCCGTGGGCGCATGAATATTTTTAAACAAAATAGGAAGATGATCGCTTCCCCAAAGAGTCGTCAAGGGGGTGCCCAGGCACTTGGGCGTTATGAAGAAAAGAACCCGGATAAGTCAATAAAGCTCAAAAATTTCCGGTAAAATCGTCCACCCCCCGTCGGATACCATCATTTAGAAGGGTTTAAAAAGACTCCCTTTAAACAACTTAAAATTGCTCACCCCCACCATCCACCCGCAGGGAACCCCTAACGTATGATGAGCATAAAATCACTAAAAATTTCCTTTTTTTTGGGCAGACGTTCCTGAAGAGCAAAGAGTCATCATAGGCTATCGCTGCATCAGGTGGGGCAATTAAAAATGGAAAAATATAGCCCGTCCCTGCCAAAAATTTTTCTTTGCATGCGACAAATTTTCCCAAAATAGAATAATTTGTCATTTTTGTAAAAGGGAGGCTTTGGGGGGAGTTTCCAAAGGGACCCGCCCCCACCCCTACCCTACGGTCCCTTTTTACAAAAAATGGTAGTTCCCCAGCGAAACGACCTGTGAGACCCAGGGTGTTAATGGTTTCTTGGAGAACTAAATATCGGGGGATAGGGGCGAGGGGTAATAAATTTTAAAGGGCATTTTCTTTAGATCTAAAAACTTCGACAGTTCAAAGGGATAATGGTCGCGGAAAAATTAAAGTTTTTTGGGGTTTGGGAATTTCCTTTCCCATTTTTTTTTTTTTTTTGGGAGGGGGGGGGGGGGGGGGGGGGGGGGACGCCTCCTCCCCTCGCTTTTCCCGGGGGCCCCCTCTCGGGGTGGTTTGGGGACAGAACCTCCATGTCCTGGGACCTCCCGGTGGGGAGAGACCCGACAGATTGCGATTGCTTTTCTCACGAGAAACCCATCCGGCCAGGGCGAAGTTTCCCCACAGGAGTAGCCCGGACGGGGGAAAGGGGCGCTCCGGACTGTGATTTAGTATCCCCCCTCCTTATGAGTTTAGACTGGGTTTATGCAGTCATTTTACAACCAATTTGGTCAGGTGAATACTTAAAATTTTAAATTTTTTAACGGGCGTTTAAGTTTTTCAATTTCTTTTCTTAGCTCAAGCTGTTTAAGACATTACTTGCACTAGGGGTGGTGTTAGTTTCTGCTTCAGCATAGGAAGTATCGGGTTTTTTGTGTCAAAATTTCCCCTTCCTCTTAAACTTCAGAAAACTAACTTTTATGCTTTCCTTTATGCTAAAGTCTCGGTTTTCCCTTTTTCAGGATGCTACACTCGGGGAATTTATGATGGGGGCCCCCCAAAATTAGCCATTTGGAAATCTGGTAGAAATGTAAAGGTTGGGATGGGGGCCCGCACATTTTTGGCATCCCAAAATTTCTGGGGTCTTTATAAAAATTTAATGAGGTGTGTCCGAATTTTTGGGACTAAATTTCAATCATTGGCTTTTGGATTTTAAGGGCTTACTTGAACACGGTTTATAACCGACCCCTTTCTATTCTGGAAAAATTTTTTTCAAACAAAGGTCAAAAAAAAACAGTCAGTTTTTGTTCGCACATTTCCCCTCCTTTTTGGTTTTATAATGAAAGCCACTACTTTGGGCCCCTTTAGCCTCAAGAATTTTACTTTCTTCCCTCGTCCCAAAACCCCGTGAAAAAATTACTCCCTTACAGGTATTTTGGGCCCCCTAGGAAAAGTTAATTTTCTCGAAGATCATGAATTTGCGTCAGCCTTTAAAAAATCCTTAATCTGGGAGTTTTATTGTACTTTTAAAAAGGAGGCTTCCATTTCGCAATTTTTTACAAAATCAAAATCGCCGTCCCCTTGAACCCTCAAGGACCTTTTTTTATGATAAAGGGGTTTACGTTTTAAAAACGAAATTTATTTTCATTCACGCCCTTTTTAAAATTTGCCAAAACCCTTTCATTTTGGTGGGATTTTTAAAAGTGGGCTTCTGGGTTTGTCTTAGTGGGGGTTTCCTTGTTTAGGGGGGGAAAATTTTTTTGGGGGGTTTTAGGGCATGGGGGTTTGCCCCTCCTCCTTGAGGAGGGAAAAAGGGGGGAGCCGGGGGATCATTCCCTCCTGGGATCCGGGCCAGGCCGACCCCCTTTCCAAAAAAGTTTCCGAAGGGATTTAAAACCCCCAAACTTTTTGGGATCAACCTAAAAGCAATGCTAAGGGGAGAGGGAAAAACAGTATTTTGTTTCCCACCCCCCCTGGAAGCCTGGTTGCGTTCCCCAGTACCACAGAGGGATCAGTTATGTGGAGGACACCCCTTTCCGGAAATTTCCTGTGCGAAGGACGGTAAATCGGTGCCCACCCCCCCGGCGAAAAAGGGGGCCACAAAGGGAAATCCGGGGAGGGTCAGGGAAGTCACATGATAGAGGAAAAAATTTTGAAGGGAGAAAAAAATTTCGCCAAAAAGGGCCCCCCCAGACTACTGGGGTTACCAGGGGGCAAAAGCCCTTAAAGGGGTACCCCGGGGTAGGGAAAAGAGTGGGGGTCTGAGGGGGGTGCTGCCCACCCTACGTAGGGGCCCGGTGTCACCGGGAAAAAAAAAAGCACGAAGGGGCTGGCAAAGCCCCAATAATGTTCGTAATTTCAGGATTTTTCTTTACTTTAAATTTTCGTTTAAAAAAACTCAGGAAAAAAAATGTTTAAAGGGGAAAAGAGGCCCCGGGCCTTCCCGGGTAAAAACTTGTGGCACAAGGACTTGGTTTTTTGTTCTGGTTTTAAAAAAAGGTGACTCACAAAAACTTAAACACGAGTGAGTTTTTTTTTTTTTTTTTTTTTTTTTTTTTTTTTGGGTTTCTTGGCTATTAACCAGCGGCATGTGGCCCCAAATTAAATTTAAACCAATGGAAACCATTTTTTCTTTTCAATTATATAAGGTAAAAAAGTTTTTTTCCCCTTAAAAAAGGATTTCTTTTCTATTATTTTTTCATCATTGTTAAAAATTTTTTTAAAAATTTATTTTTTAAATTTAAAAATTTAAAAAGGGGGTTTTGGTTTGGGGAAATTTTTTAAATGTGGTTTTAAAAGGTTTTTTTAGGGGTTTCAAGGGGGCATTTTGGGGGGGAATTTTTTTTCTATTGGGAGTGAGGTGGGTAATTTTTGTTCGTTTAACCCCAAGGGGGGGGCCAAAAACCCCCTCCTCCCTTCTTCCCCCCCTGTGGGCTGTTTCCCAAAACATTTTTTTTTTTGGTTTTAATTTTGGAGTTGGAGGTTGTCCCCCACTTCCACAGGAGATGTATTTTGCTTTTTTAGGACACAAAAAAAACCGAGATCTGTACGGGGCTTTTAAGGCCAGATCCCCCAGTTGACCCGGTAATTTGCAGCCTGTTTATTTCCATGGATACCCAAATTGGGCCCGGTACCCATATTACCTTTATTGATTTATTGGCACCATGGGCTTACGAATGATATTTCCCAAAAAGTTCATTTTTTGGGGTTTTTAATGATTTAAGGCTTTAAATGAACTTAAGGGGGTCGAAAAAATAAAATATTCTATCGTGGGTCGGGCGAAGTGCAAAATCAATGGGTTATCAATGGCAAAAAAATTCAGCAAGAAAGACGATGTATGATTGGCAGTTTTGAATTTAGTTTAATTCAGTCGGGCCAAAACACCCCACCCACACAATTTCTGTTTGGAAACCGTCGGGATATAAATTTAAAAAAAGGGAAAATGTTTTTAAAAGGATCTCTCTGAACCTCTGGGGGTACCTCCACCTCCGGGGGCCCTTTGGGCCCTTTCCCAAAACTTTATGGAAGCCAAGGGTTCCATGATGGAAAAAAATTTGGGGTTTCCCTGGCGCTTGTTGCTGAAAAAAAGGGTTATCGATGGGAGAGAGATCTATACAGACTTTCTCGACGGGGGCGTGGAGTCTCGGGGGAAAGGGCCTAAAGCCACTATTGCCATTAGGGGGGCTCGGGGCTCGAGCCACCTTTGCGGCATAGCTCAAGGCTAACTGGCCGCGTCTGAGTCGGAGGGGAGGTACTCCTGACTCCACCTCAAGACGCTCGATACGAGTGCACTTCAGGGCTCCAAGACACACACGCAAACAGGCATTCTGCACAGCATCCAATCCTTTCAAACTTGTTCTCGATGCCGAACCATACACGATTGACCCATAATCTACTTTAGACCTAATCAGGGCTTTATATACCATTAGCAAAGACTGTCTATCAGCTCCCCATTTACTACCAGAAATGCACTTTAATAAATTTAGTGCTCTTTGACATTTATTCTTTAACTGACCAATGTGGTCTTTCCAATTTAGTCTACTATCAAAATGTAGACCTAAAAATTTAGCAGAATTTTGAATAGGTATTGGGTGGTTGTCTAGAGTTAGCCTGATGTTCGGCTTTCTCCTACGTGAAAAAATTACCCCAATACTCTTTCTAATGGAAAACTTAAAACCCACTGGAGGCCCCAGTTATGAATCATATCCAGTGCCAATTGGATGCGATTTGCTGAGAATTCTGCATTATTGCTGGAATGCCATAATGCACAATCATCAGCGTACAGTGAGTATTTAAGATTCCGAGGAGGAGCTGGTAAGATGTCATTGATCATACATAGAAATAATGTTGGTGACAAGACACTTCCTTGTGGGACCCCGTTTGCCTGGACAAAAATGTCCGAAAAAGTGACATTGTCGGAAAATAATTTGACAGCAAAAGTTCTGTCAGAAATGAAATTTTGAATAAAACAAGGCAAGTTTCCACGTAATCCAAAAGCATAAAGTTTTCTGAGTAGGCCATATCGCCATGTCATGTCGTAGGCTTTTTCTATATCTAAAAATACTGAAATCAAAAAATCTTTTTTGGCAATGGCCTCTTGAATATGACTGTCCAGCTTTACTAGCTGATCGAGAGTTTGGCGTCCCTTGCGGAAGCCGCACTGCTCGTCAACTAGTAAATTACTGGAATTTAAAAATGCAATAGCCTACTGTTAACAATTCGTTCCATGACCTTGCATAAGCAACTTGTCAACGCAATTGGGCGGTAGGAGATGGCAAGTCTGGGATTACCCCCTCCTTTCAATATGGGAATGATGTGGGCAAAGTGCCATGAGTTTGGAAAAGTGTGGACTTTTCCAAATTTCAT
>NW_023659584.1:0-21029 GCF_015228065.2 Penaeus monodon
CCCCTCATCCAACTCCATTCCACAACGCCTCCTTCACCCAATGACTGCCGTATCCTCCTCTACCATATTCCCCTTAACCCTTCCTCCTACTCCCTCACCCCCATCCCACCCGCTCCAGTTCCACCATTTTAACCGCCATTCATCCCCATATTCCTTCATTCCTTCCTGGGTACACATGTCCCTTAGTTCACAACAATGCCCTTCCCCAGATCCTCTACCTCCTGATGCCCCTCCTGATACTACATCACCTCCCCCTCTCATTCCATATCTCACCCCTAGCTCCTTCCCATCAAATTCTGCAACACACATTGTTACCATAATCACTTGTAGATTAAATAATAGCTCTCATACATTGGAATATTCACGGTTTTCGTTCTCATAAACTTGAACTTCGTTCATCCTTTCTTCTTGTAACCCTATCCATTCTGTCCAAGAGACTTATCTTATACATCGTCCTATACCAATTCCTAATTACCATTTTGTCTCTTCCCTACACCCCCTTTGTGTCTCATATACATTTATCCATCAGAAAACACCTTATGTTATACCTCTCTTCCAAACCACTTTCCCATACAGTCATTTTAATCTATTTCTCCCCTTCCCATTCCATTGACTTTGTTACCTTTGGCACTTTAATTTCCCAACTCCAGCCATTTTCCCTCATAGTTGGTGATTTTAACTGCCGCCACTATCTTAATTCAGATGGCCCCATACACATTGACATGTGCGCACAATCGTTTTCTTGCCTTAACCTCTCTATGCTACCTTTCTCTCCATTTAGATTTCCTTTGGTCAGTTCTAGACCACTTCCCCTATAGTGACCACTTTCCAGTCCTCCTTTCTCCTACTTCATATGTCCCACTTCCTAATTTCACACACTGGCGCTTTGATAGTACGACTGGCATACTTTCACTTCACTCTCTACTATTCCTATGCCTCCACCCCCCTTCTCGTCCATTTCAGAAATGCTACAATGTTGCAGTTTCAGTCTTGAGAGCTGCTCATACAGCCATCCACCGAACCCCAAGACCTTATACCTCCAAGTGTGTTCCATGGTGGAAGCACTTCACTTAAAATACAAAGGCTGGAAATCACTTATCAGCCCATATCTCCTCTAAAAGAGCTTCCGCCTGTCTTCACCAAACAGTTCGAAACAGTAAAACAACTAGCTGGCGAAATTATTTTCTTGAAACCCAATAAATTGGTTACACTCCCTCAAGATTACCGCCCCACCGCCCTAACTAGCTGCTTGTGCAAACTACGAGAACGATACTTAATGTGGTATCTTGAATCTCACAATCTCTCTCCTTTCCTGTTTAGTTTCCGCCGTGCCCAAAGTACAGCTGACCCCCTTGCTCAGTTTAAGACATTACATCTGCATTTGCACACCATGACTCTGTATGAGAAATATTCTTTGACCCAGAAAAAGCATATGATACCACATGGCGGTACCATAAACAATTGTCCTCCCTAGGCATACGCGGAAACATGGGCATCTTTATAAAGTCCTTTCCCCCCCAAATGCACTTTTCAGGTTAAAATTGCCTCTTCCACATCATCCTTTCCTCAGTTCGAAGGCAAGGTAGTGTGCTCAGCAACCACTTACTCCTTTTGCTGTTAATGGAATTGTTTCAATTTTACCATCAGGATCCTGGTCATCACTATATGTTGATGATTTAACCCTCTTCGCATCGGGCACATCCATACTTACTCTCCACCAATTACTTCAGATTTCCTTTGTATCATTAGTATCTTCCTGGGCCATTGGCCATTGCTTTCTCTTTTCTTTCTCGATCCCATTCTCATGCACGTGTAGGTCCCCACCCTCCACTCTTCTTAAATGGTATTCCACTCCAATACCGTTCTTCTGGCAAGTTCCTCAGCATTATTTTTTAATCCAAATTGTCCTGGCGAGACCATATCTTTCACATTAAAGAAAAAGCTCGCCGCCGCCTCAGAATATCTCCCATATATCCTGGGGTCGGAAAACTTTCCTCCATTTTCATGCTTCCTTGATCCTCTCCACTCGACCCCACCAATCCCTTGCCCTTGTCGTGGAGTGCTTCGGAGGTGAGGACTGGGACCCAATACTAGGGATCTCCCCTGTCTTGGACCTCAGTCTTCGACTCAACTAATTGTGAGTGGTCTAATTTCCCCTCCTGCTTTTTCAGTTCCATCCCTTCCCCACCCCTTCTACTATCCCCTTTTTAAGGTGTGATAGCCGTGCTGAAAGGATGAAAGGCTGACTTTGTGCCAGTCGTGAATGGCCTGAGGGAGCCATGGGCACGATATTCCTGTTTTTGTCTAGCCCTTAGCCTTCAAGGGGACCCGGAGGGATGGACTGCTTCTCTCCCCAACATACTCCAGGCTTACCATAGCCAATAATGAAGATATTATACCCTCATTAGGGACAATGAGGCTTGCCCTTACATTAAATACCCCACCAGTCCAAACTCTCCCAATTCCCTGACCCCAGGCTCTCCTTTGACAACGGCTCTAAACGCTGCACTACTACCCCCTTCTCAGTGCCTACTAGTATGTTATCCACCCAAGTCAACACTCAATCGCCAGGAGACATTCCTACATGCTCAATTGTATCACCTCTACCCCCACAACCTTCTTCATCAACTACCACATCCTCCCTTATTACTACTTTATACCCTTATTGTCCACCTCTCCATAATACTACCTCCCTCAACACTACTCCCTCTTCCACATGCCCCCGTCCTTCTACTACCCTCATCTCTACAAATATCTTAAATACTTATTTAGCCCAGCCAAATGGGCCGATTTTTCGTGATCAGTCCCAGCTCTGACAACACTCTTCTCTTCCAGAACTGTCTCTAAAAACAAATAGGCAAAGTCTTTTTCAGTAGCCGACCCAATCGTTCCTGTCTCGTCACAGTAACTTCTGAATACCAAGCTATAGCATTATTATCGTTAACTGATCTCTCCGGTAACCCTATTCTTGCAGAACCTCATCCAACCCTCAATACTTGTACTGGAACTGTCTCTATCTCCCCAGCAAACTGCCCTATCTATAACAAAAATTGGTCAGATTGTGTAGAATTAGTCGCATGCTTCACAGACTATGATGCAATGTAAGTACAGTGCTTCACCATTCCTCCCAGAGTTCATTCTAAGAACCCCACTAACATTGCCAAAATTACTTTCCATAGACATGACCTTCCATTAATGTTTACGTTGGTGGAGAATACCTCCCTGTCCGACCATATCAACCTCTTCCCCGTCAGTGCCAAAATTGTTGGCGTTTAGGACCTCCTGCCAAACATTGCCGTTCCACAGCCAGATGCCCTCTATGTGCACGTCCTGGTCATACTCAATCAAACTGCTCTGCGCAGTCATGCAAATGTGCCAACTGTGGCGACCCCTATAATGTATTTTATTGGGGCTGCCCCACCTACAAATTTCAGCTTGAGGTGGCAACTCTCAAATTCAAACTTGGACTCACTTTACGTAAAGCCAGACAAGGAAGCACGTCAAGGTTTTTCTCTTACTCTTACTCTAGTAATGTCACTCCCTTTGACCCTCCCCCTCCCTCCCAAGACATTCTTACACCCTCCCCTATACCTATCCCTCCTACATCTTACTTCCCCACTCCTACTTGCACCACTCAAATTCTTTTGCTATTCTAAATCCAGATACTCCAATCTCTACTGCAGCCCCAACACCTTCCCCTCTCCCTCCTTGCAGCAGACAGACTAAACCCCGTCTCCTACCATACTACCACTCAACCTACCTTTGCCTCTACTCCTCAGACACCAGTCTCCTCTTCCCCCCCTTATAAGAAAACCTTTGTATTTTTCAATATCAATCTAGGTAGTTGACGTATAGCAACTAATTACTAACTCAACCACCTTTCACTAACCCTTACTGTACCTTCCTATACTGCAATATGACCTTAGATATCTAAGACATTTATTTGGCTTTTAATCATTAACCATTAATCATCTCCACTCTTGATTATGGATGTCATATCTACTTCTCTGCCTCTACATCCCTTCTTGCTCATCTTCATACAGTCCACCACTGCGGTCATCGCATAATCCTAGGAGCTTTCCGTTCCTCTCTAGTTGAGAGCCTGTAGATTAAGTCAGGCATGTCACCTCTCTCTCAACGTTATGCTATGCTATGCCCGCTTGCACAAATTTTCCTTCACCAAACTAACTATCCCTCGATCCTTGCTCGCTAACTTTGCTTTTTCTCCACGTTTACCGATTCCTTTCACCATTCGCATGGATACTCTCTTCCCCCACTCTCCTTTCCCCTGTCTTCGATCTCTTCCGTTTTCTGTCCATTATTCAACGACAGCTCCCGATAACAGGCTTACACGGTAAGAAACTGACTACATGCAGATGTGATACATCACAGACCATGAAAGAGAGGTTGACCAAACCAAGGTCTATATAAATAAGATCCAGTCACTTCCGAGTTCTGCGCAGCTTTAGGTGATAAGGCCTATGACGTCACCTGCGGCCGACCGAGAACCGGGAGGGGGGGGGTTAGAGATAATGTGGGAAAGAGATAATAGAAAACCGTAACAAACTGTGCAAACAGTGAAGTAATTCGCGTGATTTGCACGCTGGTCTGATTTTTCAGGCAATGTTTAATAACGATTATAATGATAATAAGAACACTAATAATAAGAGTTATATTGACAGACCTGACCTATGTAAAGGTATAAAGGATGTCATGATAATAGTAATGCTAATACTAATAGCAATGGAGAGGGTAATAATAATAATAATAGTTGTTATCTTTATTATTATTACAAAACAAAGAAAAAAAAATGCTATTAGTGATGTTGATAAAACAGTGATAATAATACTGATACTGATGATGTTGGTAATGATGTTGATGATAATAGTAATGATAATAAAAAATAATAAATAAATAAAAATAATAATTATATTGATGATTATAACAGTAATAATAACAATTATTATGATAATGATACTTATAATGATAAGGTTAACAATAATGATAATAATAAAGTGTCGAGTAACTGGCAAATGTAGCATTTCATATTTCAGTCTTCTTTCATAGTCTGTTTTCCCATATGAAATGACTCTTTTCTTGCTTCTTCCTCCTTTGGAAATTTGTAATACAGGACATCCTCCCAATTTGTTGATATGGTAGAACTCATTTTTCCTGCTTGTGTTAAGCAAGCTTAACTGGTCAATGCATATATGACTTGTGGGGATCAGTAAAACAGAGTTGTTTAATTCGGTGTACTGTGAAGGATCTACAGAGGGTTGTTTACATTACAGATACAGAACTTTGCCGTCAAATGGCGTAAACAAAAGAAAACATACTCTTACATGGGTAACTTATAAAAGTATCATCATCATCAAGGGGCTAACGCCGACGGGGGCGCATGGCCGCATCCACCCTTCATTTCCAGCCACGAGGATCCCTCGAGGCGAGTCTCCAGGCAGGCCCATGGCCCATCTCTAATCTCTTGCAACAGGTCTCATTGAGCTGCCCAAGCCATGATCTCCTGGGTCGTCCCACAGGCCTCCTGCACCCAGGGTTGTCTCGCAGAGAGACAACCTGATGGGCAGGGTCGTCCACAGGGAAACGAGCTAGGTGCCCATATAGCCTGAGTTGGTGATCACGGATTATGCAAGTAACAAGTCCCATACCAGTCTCATGGTGTAACCGCCGGTTGGACATGTGGTCCTGCCAACTGTACCCCATGATCCGGCGAAGGGACTTGTTACAAAAGGCATCAAGACAAGACTCCAAGACAGGTTTTGCTTCCACAGAGCAAAACTGGCAGTATCAAGGCCTTGAAGACACGCAGTTTGGTCCTTCTGCATAGGTACCGACATCACTAAATGCTCTTGTTGATCGAGTTCATGGCTCCTGTTGCCAGACCAATTCGTCTATTGACTTCTTGGTCTGACAGCCCAGAGATATGGACTACACTACCAAGGTATGTAAAACTCTCTGTAACTTCAACGTCCTCGTCGCAAGCATGGATCGACTGAATGGGTTCCCCTAACAGGCTCCCAAAGTCCTGAATCTTGGTCTTGGTCCAGGTGACCTCTAGGCCTAGGGGCTTCGCCTCATTGCTAAATGCATCAAGAACCGCCACCAGTGACTCCAAGGACTCAGATAGGATAGCAACATCATCAGCAAAGTCAAGGTCTGAGACCTTAATATTGCCTAGTGTTGATCCACACTGACTTTGGCTAGTAGCTCTGTTCATTATCCAGTCCATACAGGTGTTGAAAAATGTTGGTGCAAGGATGCAGCCTTGCCACACCCCTGAATTAACAGGGAAGAAGTTCGACAGATCCCACCACACTTTACAGCACTTTCAGTACCAGTATAAAGGCTTGCTATTAGGCCAATAATCCGTGTTGGAATTCCCCTGAGTTTCAGGACCTCACGTAGCGATTCCCGATGCACCGAGTCAAACGCCTTCTTGAGGTCGATGTAGGTTGCAAGCAACCCATGACCAAACTCATGACGGCGTTCCACAATTACTCGAAGTGCTAGTATATGGTCTATTGTAGACTTGCCAGAAGTAAGTCCAGACTGCTCCATTCTCTGATGCCTCAGTAGGTGGTTGCAGATCCGTTTCAGAAGAATGTGGGTGAGAACTTTGCCTGGTATGCTGAGCAGTGTAATGGCACGGTAGTTGCTACAGTCCCAATGATCCCCTTTCCCCTTCCAGAGAAGGATGACCACGCCCCTCAGCAGGTCAGGGGGAATGGTACCAGACTGCCAGATGGCAGTCAGGACTGTATGCAGGCCCCGAGCCATAGGTTACCCCCAGCCTTTAGCAGTTCAGCAGGGATATCACATATGCCTGCAGCTTTCCCACTCTTCAGCTTGGAAATCACCATCCTAACCTCTGTTAGGGTAGGAGGTTCCGGCACAGGTATTGTGACATCAGTTGCATCCAAGCTAACTGTTGGAGGGTCTACCTGGTACAACTGCTCAAAATACTCAGCCCAACGTTCACGAACCCCAACATGATCTGAGGTGATCCGTCCCTCCGCTGATCGGACTGCAGTCATCTGTGAGGAGGGCTTAGAGTTCAGCTTTCTCAGGGCTTGGTAGGCAGGGCGAAGGTCGTTTACCAAGAAATGGCCTTCAACCTCCTCAGCAAGATCCTGATGAACTGTTCCTTTTCCCTTCTCAGCAGTGTCCGAACCCTACGCACCAAGGAGCGATGCAAGACTTGATTCCCATTCAGCCGAGCCATGCAACACGCTTTAGTGGCCTTTAATGTCTCCAGGGAGATAGAATTCTGCCTTGCCCTCGGGCATACGCCAATGGATTCCTGGGCTGCTTTGAGTGTTACGCGCTTGAAGAGCTCCTACAGAGCAACTGGGTCCATCAGGTTGTCGAGTTCTGTAAATCGGTCAGAGACTGCCATGGTGAACCTACGGGCACACTCCTCCTCCCTTAGTCTGTCCAGGTGAAACACCTTAGGGTGGCCACTAATATACTGAGAAACTACCCCCTGATACACTTAAAAACTTCCAACTGCTTCTGGTTTACAGGTTTTGTATATATATCAGCTGGATGCTGTTGTGTAGGAACATAAAATAACTTAACATTACCTTCTCTACTTCATCTCTAATGAATGGTAACGAATATCAATGTGCTTTGATCTTTGGTGATTTACTGGGTTTTTGGCAAGATTAATAGCACTTTGGTTCTCATCTCCTAAGTCTACGAATTTTAACTTAAATCCTAATAGATCAGATACAATATATCTTGGGAACTTTGCCTCCTGAATGGTGTAATTAAGGGCCATGTACTCTACTTCACAAGATGTAAGTGCAACTGTATGTTGCTTCTTACTTCTCCATGATATAAGTGGTCCATCATTATGTAATTGAAAACAATATCTTCATATACTTTTTCTGTCATCAGATGATCCCCAGTCTGAATCACAAAATCCTTGGAGTTGAACTCGTTCATCTGACTTTCTAAATGTAAGACCATATGTCATGGTGCCTTTCAAGAGCTTAAGAACGTGCTTAGCATAATTTAATTGAGCTTTTGTGGGTTTTGACATATATTGTGAAATGTTTTGTAACCACATAGCACAAGTCTGGTCTAGTACCTGTCATAACATATATGAGACTACCAACTATTTATCTGTAAAGATTTGCATTAATTAACTCATTAGATTCTACTGTTGTGGTGTTTATAATACTTGGATCATATGGTTTATTTTTCTTGCATAACAATCTGACGTGTTGGATCTGTCCAAAATCTTTTCTACATATTTGGTTTGATTCACTTCAATGTAATTTTTACCTATAACAAACGACATTCCAAGAAACCTGTTTAGTTTACCTACAGCAGTCATTCTAAATTTTTGACAAAGAGATTTCTTACACTTGTTCATCAGGGACATGTTACTGCTGGTAATAATTAAGTCATCCACCCATAAGAACAAAACAATATCACTGTACTTATTATGTACATACAGATACAGACAATGATCACTCTGTGATTGCATGAATCCTTCTGAAATAAAGAAATTATGGATTACACTATTCCACATCCTGCCACTTTGTTTCAGACCATACAGTGACTTTTTCAGTTTACAATGCAAAATATTTCCATCGCTATCTTTTTCGTCATAACCTTCAGGTTGTTCTACATAAATATCATGCTCAACATCAGCATTCAAAATAAGCTGTTTTAATCCATTTGGTGTATTACCATATTTTTCTGTGCAGCTACATCCAATTAAGCACGAAGTGTAGACATTCTTGCTGTTGGTCTAGGAGTCTCTCTGTAGTCCAAATCTTTTACTTGTGAATACCCTTTGGCAACATACCTTGCTTTGTATTTTTCTTTACTGTTTGGTGCAGGTTTACTTGATAGACCTATCTACCGCCTACTGCTGTATACGACTCAGGCAGTGTGGTAAGGTCATAGATGTTGTTGTCTTGAAGTGAAGATATTTCCCTCTGGAGATGAAGTAGCCTCTTGGTAGGTGGCTGGTACTGGGATATGTGACACTCGATAGCAATGTTGTATAAAGCTATTATGTCTCACACTGGAGATCCTGTCAGTCAGTTCATCAGCAATGTAGTCACCTAATCTTGAGGGTTTCGGTCTTTCTCGGGATGGACATCTTTCTTCACTTGGTTTATCTGGTGACTTGTCTTGATTTCCTTGAAGTGAATTTTGCTGAAGTCTAGTCTCCACAAGATGTCATCTTCATCTGAGGTTTGTTCGTTCAGCTACATTGGGTAAGTTTTTCATGAACCTCTCACATCTTATTTTCTTTACTGTTTGAGATTCTGGGAAGTAAATCAAGTAGGCTGGACTCTGGTCATCATAGCCTGCAAATATTCCTTCCTTACTCCTGGGATCAAGTTTCTGCTTCTCTTGTTCATATGCATATCATCTTACTCCAAAAATATTCATCTATTTGGTGTTTGACCGTCTTCTGGTAAGCATTTCTACTGGAGTCTTCTGAGTTCTGGGATTATAGCATTATCCTTCACAGCATAAACTCACATAAGTTTTGGGTAATTTGGACTCAATCAGGAACATCGAGACATGTCAAAAATTGATTTGTGTGATTTCTCAACTGTTCCATTTTGATGTGGAGAGTAGGGTGCAGAAAACACTTGTTTAATCTTATTTTCTATAAGGAGGGTTTCGAATTCTTTATTTGTACATTCTGTTCCATGGCCACATCTCAGACTTTTTATATTGCCATATAGTGGTGTTTCTGCTAAGTATCTCTTCATAGCATGCACTATATCACCCTTATTCTTAATGAGGAAGATTCTAAGAGCTGAGTAGTCAACTATATGAAAGAGATATTGTGCCTGTAACCTCCTTTAGCTGCTGGATAAATAGGTCCTACTACATCACAGTGTACAAAATTCAAAGACTGTTTAGCCTTTTTGTCTGGCTTTCTATTTCGATACTGTGACATCTTACCAAGGGCACATGTGGTACAGCTAAACTTCTCTTTGTTCAAAATATGCATTCCATCGACAGTTGCTTCAAGTTTTTGCACATCAGCCACATTGCAGTGTCCTAGGATTTTGTGTCATTCCTCTAGGGTGTGCTTTGCTTCTCCTAAATGGATCTTGTTGAGTTTGTGTGTAGCTTACCTCTACGTAAGTAGAACAATTGGTTTTTCTCTATAATGTCGAATATCCTGCCATCCTTGGTAGTTAGTGAGCTTCAATTAAGTGAAAAAGTAATGCTGTGTCCACTCTTAATTGGCTTTCCATACTGACATGAGGTGCATCTTTTAGCGCAGTACTTCATGAGGTGCAGTCTCGATCTCGGATAAAGTCCTTGACATCACCAACTCCCTGTACAGTTCCTTGCTGTCTTTAGCCATCTACCAGCTCTATATAATGGTCTTTGTGGATCAAAAGACTTGAAATCTCACAAACTTTGGTCCATTTATCTCTATGTGTGTGCAACCATCGTCAATCATGAATAAATTTTCACCTGCTGCTAAGCTCGATATATTCTGTTTTCCAGTGTTACAAACTCTGAGGTCCTTTCAACAGGTTGTAACCTTGATGAGTGTATTATATGGAAAGAGTATTCATACTTTTGTTCTTCTCAGGAAGAATTATTACTCTTCCTGAGGTTTTTTGTTCTACATTCACTAGTATTGCAAGTTCTTGACTGATGAAATTCACACCATTTCTATATTCTGCGGTTTGTTTACTCTTTAAACTCACCATCTTTTTAGAATTTTGATACAAAATGGTGTGGTTCATCACACTTAAAGCTTTTCTTGTGTTTAACTGTTCTATTGCCATGGGCAACCATTACTCTTTTTGTATCAGAATTTTCTCTGAGGCGATCTTAATGACCCAATAAGGCTGTCTTTAATCCAATGTAATCATATGAAGGGTCGCGTTGATTAGCCATATCTACAAAATTCTTGTACTTTATTGGAAGCCCTTCCAGTGTACTTGTCATTAAGAGACAATCACTAACACTCTCACCTGATTCTCTTAGTGTTGCAATTGGTTAATTTTACTGAGAGCGACGCACGGGGATAGAGAAAAATGGAGAATGCCATCTTGTAGAGCATACAAATAGAGTAGGAAGCAATATAGATAAATCTGCAGCGGCCTTATATTTACCGGGAAATGCCAAAATAGGCCATGCATAGCACTGCTCTGAGACCTTGTCCCCATCCATATTTCCCTTGCGAGGACCAAAACAAATGTGAGGCTTAACTCATTACTGCGATCTATCAAGTAGTTCATGTTTTACTACGCACTTGTGAGAATGATTATTTTTCAATTACCAGTGTCAATTTTTTCGAATTAATATATTTAATGAATTCTTTTACTATTATAATAGTTCTTTTACGTGTTTTTGGTAATTATTACACTGCTTTGTATAATAACCTTCTGCGCATGCGCGTTTTGCCGCTGGGAGATTTGACAGGCCGTGGGACGCCGTTCCTTAAGCAACGCCAATGAGAAAAGTTTTATTTTAAGTGTGTTGCGTCGAATCCAGGTCATTTTTAAAGCAATATAGTGGATATACAGCACAAATAGACATTAGTATCTATCTCAGTGTAATATCTGAGCCCACTGGATCCATGGGGATCCTAGCCCCCTGGCTAGGTGTATATATTAACACGGGGGGTCAGGGTCGTAGCCCCTGACTAGGCGTATATAGTACTACAGGGGCCCAGGTGGCAGAGCCCCCTGGCTAGGGATTATATAGATCATAGTGCTTAAATCCCACAGGTTAAAGTTAGGTTGGTTATTGGTTAGGAAGCAATGTACGATTGGATTATGTGAAACCCCGTAGATTTTTTCCGAATGATTCCGTTAAGTTAAGTTTATTTACCACCCTGGCTATCTGCTCAGGCGTGGGCAATCATGATTACAGTTTTACATTGCACAGTAGTCTGTAACTACTGTAATTGTACAAGGTAAAATATAAATATAAATCATCATCATACAAAAATGATTACTTTCATATGCTTTTGCCACTGTGTTTGAATAACACTGTTATTTGCTACGGTAGTTACTACATAGTAAATTTAGGGTATAGTACGAGTATATCTTCCAATGTATCAGATGAAATAAATATTCACACAGTTCCTTATACCTCATGTTAGGTGGTCTGAAAGGCTGTATCACATGACATTCCGAAATATAGTGCTCAAGCGTTCGTTTGTTTTCTTCATTACACAGTCTACATCTAGATTCATCTGCACTTCTTGCACCGTGCAGTTGCCAGTACATTCTGTAACCTAAACATATTCTGGCAATAACCACGTCACACTGTCTGGTTTGACTTCTGTGCCACCCATAGGAAGGCTTGCCATCTCTATACTGATCGTAGTGCCTTATGGTACAGCTTTCAGGTCTTTGAGTGTTAATCAGATCTACTACTTCTTCCTTGTGAGAACTTTTCAATATATGTGCAACCCTAGCAAGAGGCATCCCAAGATCTATGTTTCACATTATCCTTGCTGCAGGCTTTCGCCAATTTGTCTACGTGGTCGTGCTTGCGTATGCCAACATGAGATGGTATCCATACAAATTGAATGTTGAAATTACGCTCTGTTGCATAGGTTACGTTACGCTTAATGCAACGCACAATTTCCTCATCGCCACCTGCTTTGAAAGAATTTAGCGTCCGAAGAGCACTTTGAGAATCACAGAAAACTACTCCAGAGCCCCTAGACATTAAGAATTCCGTTGCGAGGAGTATACCTGCCAGCTCCGTTTGTGTAGTGCTGGCCCAGTTTGTATTCTCATATTAACTTGATGTTGTAGTAAGCCATTTTTGGATACAACGCAAGCACAACCAGCTTTGTATCCAGACTGTACGGATCCGTCGGCGTTACACTCATATGCATCATCGCTCATAGATTCTGTGTGTTCCTTTACCGTTGCTAGCACAATTTGTTTCAACACACAGTTATGCAACCTGTTTTTTGTGGTAGACATGTAAGGTGCACGATCAATGTTGAATTCTTCCATGGTGGAATGGATCGACCTTTTGGTATTTTACTAATTGGAACATTGAGTTTTAGAGGGCGCGCGTGTGCGTGATTAGTCACGTCTACTTGCGTGATTTTATGTTGCAGTTGTTTTTGGAAATCTGAGGGTTCCCTCAGAGCTTTGCCCCCAAAATATGGTGGAAATAAATATCATTCTATCAGAATGGATGGTAAGTTTAATTCCGATCTCATGTTTACTATTCTTGCTGTTCTCGGGGCGCCGAGGATAATCCTCATAGCTTCGTTTTGCACTACCTCCAAGCTATTTATTTCTGGTTCCTTACACTGCAACAAGTGCAGTGCATGATAGTCTACAACTGACCTTATAAAAGCCAAGTAAAACAGTCTAGCGAGCTTAACATTGATGCCATATTCTCTTCCGACAAGAACTTTCAAAGGTTTCAATCTCTCTTCTTTAGAGAGAGGGCCAGGTCTGCATCATTTACATTCACCCCGAGATATTTATACTTATGGCATATGTCAAGCTCCTGGTCACCTATGCGAAAAGTGGGTGGGGGTATGATACATGGGTTTAGAGCCATTGTTTTCTCAGCGGAAATGACTAATCCACACTCATGAGCCTTTGCTGTGATTCTGTCGAGAATTATTTGCATCCTCTCTTGTGATGATGCTCTGACGCATATGTCATCAGCGTAGCATATAATGGATTCACCATCCCTAAGTGGAATATCTGCCACCAACTTGTGCATGAGGACATTGAACAGCATAGGGCTGAGAACTCCTCCCTGTGGCGTCCCAAGTTCAAAGGACTGTGAAGTGGAACTTCTCACTCCCCTGAACAGGACACTTGCAGATCTGTTCGAAAGATACATTCTAATCCAGTTCAGTATCTTATCCCGGATGCCAAAGCTTACTATTGTTCAAGGATAACTTCTCTGTTTGCTATGTCAAAAGCTGACTTAAGGTCAAGAAAAACAGTGTGCTTCCCTGGTTTAGAGTGTGAAAAGTACTCCGCAAAGCAATGTTGTGTGCTACGTCCCTATAGAAATCCGTACAGTCTGTGAGATAATTTACCTTGTAACCTGTACCTGAGTCTGTTCAAAATTATCCTTTCTAGAACTTTGCATATCCATGAGGTTAAGGAAATTGGTCGGTATTTATCAGTGTTTGATTTCGGTATAGGGATGATTAGACTGCGTGTCCAGGGGCCAGGCAGAATGCCATGTGACGAACTTAACCTGTATAGGTGCAAAAGGGGATTACCAGGTACCTGAGCTATAAGGCGGAGGACACTATAGGTAATTCCATCCTTACCTGGGGCGGACGCTTTTCCTTTGATCAATGCATTGTTCAGTTCCCACTCAGTGATCTCAGCACAGTCTGAGGGGTCAGTATCAGAACATTCAATCTCAATGGCAAATTTGCGAGCAATTTTAGATTGACTAAGGTGATCCTGAATATTTGTGGGAAGTGAGCTCAATTTGGACTCTACAGCCCATTGACTAAGGAGCATATCTGCTTGTGCAAGAGGACTATGGAACTGCGGGGTGTTAGTTGGTTTGCCTGAAATTCGATTAATTTTTTTCCAGACCTCCGACATTGAGGTGTTATTGTTAATGCTTTGCAGGAACTGTTCAAAGTGTTCATTTCTGAAATGAGTTTTTAATTCCCGCAGGTTTTTGTTAGTCTTAAGAAATTGATTAAGGTTGTCACGGGTATTATCCTGCTTGTAGATATCATAAAGCTCCTGAACTCGCTTTTGTTCCCTTAATAATGTAGGGTCACCGACCCACTTAGGTTGTTTGGAGCGTTGTGAGATGTTGTTCTTGAAGGTTTTCTTTGGGCAGACCCAAGTGTTGTAGTAATCAGTGACCACTGTTGTCATGTCCATGGAAAATTTATCAACACTTGTTACTGTGTAATCATTATACCAGTCATAGATACGTGATTTAAAGTGATGCTCAAGGTAAGGGGGATAGAAATTTTGAGCCTATTTGTTTTTGTAGACTGAGTATTATCAACAGCGTATCTCGTTACTATTGCAAAGTGGTCACTGATTAGCTCTGTTGCAAGCATGCTTCTGATGTTTCCGTGAACAAGATCCTTCCTATTACATAATCTAGCCTGCCCCCGCCACGTGAGTTTGCCTGTCTATATCATATACTGTCATAGATCTGTTGTTCACAAAATGTTGGAACTCTTCGCCATTTTCATTGCATTGACTGTCTCCAAATGTATAATGTCTAGCATTAAAATCTCCCATGCATATTGTGCCGTGATTTGAAAGTTGGGCAGTGAATCAGTCTGAAACTTTCTACACCTTGTGTATACATTATACAGAGAGAAAAACCCAGAGCCTGTTCGAATATGTAAATGCTGATATTGCACATTATTGTCATTAGATTTCTGCACCAACTTATGCGGTATGGTGTCACTGACATAAGTCATTAGGCCTGTCATTCCTGTGTTCGCATAGGAGTGGTACCCTCTAATTCTTGGGGCGGTTTTTATTTTAGTGGCTGATGTGAAGGGCTCTTGTAAACAGATAATGTCAACATTATTGTTATGAATATATTAAAGCAAGTCATTAATTCTACGGTTGACAGCACGTATATTCCATGAAAGAAAAGTAATTGTTTTCTTGTCCCCCATCACACCCTATGATTAGTTGATTGGTCAAATTTGTGTTTGATAAAACCTTTCAGTCTGCATATTTCTTGTACTGCATTACATATCTGTGTTGCATCTTGTTTGTTTATCTGCCTGCGCGCTTTCCGCGCATTGATCCTATACGCATAATCCGTACCTGATAGCATTTTCTGAGTGATGTTCCACAGTTCGTCCGTTTCCTGCGCATCTTCGTCGGCGGCATTTCTACTGTCACTGTTTTCAGATGGCTCGTCGTGCGTAATAATAATATCAGAGACCTCATTCGTATTTTCAAAATCATAAATTAACATCATCAGAACGCACATTTTCCCTGTCTACACGATCACTTTTGTCGTGCGTAATAATAATATCAGAGACCTCATTCGTATTTTCAACATCACTAACATCATCAGAACGCACATTTTCCCTGTCTACACGATCACTTTGTTTTCCATTATCATTTTTTTCAATTCAGCAATCTCTTGCCTGATGCTTTTTTTCATTTCAGCAATCTCTTGCCTGATGCTTCTTATTTCCTCGGCCGTATCCATGTCTTTTTCACCAATGAGAGATATTTCACTGTTTCCTGGGATGGGGAATCCCCCTGGCAGTTGCGGGAATTCCTGTGGGTTGGTGACGTCACGCGGCCCTGGGTGGGGGTGTGTGGCTGGGCTGGGCAGCGCCACTCCGCGGTCGATGGGTACGGTCGGGCAGTGGGGGGGGGGGGGGTGCTCGTGGCGGTTTATGGGGCAGTTACGGTGCCAGGCCGTCACACATTGCGCTCCGCACCTAACGCACCTCTTCACGATGGTGGCTGCGTCTTCGTTGCCGTTGTCCTTTTTGTTGTTTCTTGCAGGGCAGTCCTTTGCCTGGTGAGCTTCTGCACAGACAGCACACGCTGTTTCCTTCCTGCAATATTTAGCTACGTGGCCATAACCCTGACACTTGTAGCAGACCACAACCTCTGAGCACCACTGTCGAATGGAGCTCGGCTCTATGTAACTTCCAAAGAATTGGTACTCTTTAGGTGGCAGCTGTTCACCGCTCCATACAATGATGAGCCTGTTCAAGGGCTGTCTGTCCTTATAAATCCTCCGGGCTTTAAAAACACCCGGAAGATGCAGTGCTTCCTCAGCGGTGGCCTCCTTCGGGAACCTGGTAACCAGGGATTCCCGTATTTTTCTTTTTAGGCTGGTAGTCGTCTTGTTCTGCAGGGAGATCTCCGCAACAGTCCCGTTAACCATCATGGCCACATATTGTTGTTGTTCCCGTCGTACATAGACGTAGCGCGAGGATATCCATCTCCCCTGTACCATGTCTAGCGGGCCTTCCTCTTGGAGGGGCGGCACCTGACTTACCTCCCTCATCCACCTTATTTTATCGACGGAAGACGTGTCCTCCGGAAAGACCCGTCTAATGTACCTCTCCCGGGGGGCGATGGGTTCGCGCTTTTGGGTCGTCCCGTTTGCTTTCTCGGTCAGGTTGCTGGTGTCATTCGGCATGGTTTTCACTTTCTTCCTTCTGGTCTGAACGAGTTGGAATCCCTCGTTATCAGCATCAGAGTCGGCAGTCGAATCCACATCGTTCATATCCCTATGTTCGGTGGAATCAATCCCTCCCATAGGGTGGAGGGTTGAGGGGGTAGTTGGCACTGGGGGAGCATCGAGCACGTTCCCACCCTCATCCATGGTTGGGCAGTGAGGGGGTGGTTGTCCCGTCCGCTTCTTAGGTGATTAATTCCCAGCGTCGGGCGCGGGGAGGGTGCGAGCGCCAGGTCAAGTGCTGTCACACATACATTCACCAGATCTCGCCAACACACACCACGCACACTCTGGGTATAAGGACAACCCAAGTGAGGGGGTTTATCCCCGTAAAATCGTCCAGGACACAGGAGGAATCCTGATGACGTCCTGCTTTGGTGTTACTAGGCTTATAACTCATGATTCCCGTTTTTTTTTCTCTCGAAAATTGGCGGGTCGGTCCGTAGACTTTCACTTTTTTCGCTCGTCGGTCAAAGTTTGGTTCGGGTTTTCGAAAAATCGACTTTTTAACGGTTCATAAAGGTTCCTATTGACATCCAGTGCCATCCATTATCCCCCTTTCAACCCCAGGTTCCCCACCATCCCCCAAGATCGTTGGGTAGAGGAGATATATAAAAAATCAGATTTTGGAACTCCAAAACTTCCACACCGTCTCCTCTTGCTTCACGTTTTATTATGCCAAGTGACGTTTTGTCAAGATAACCTGTTAGATAACTATAGATTTTTTTTTTTTTTTTGGCATCCAGATTATGAACATCAAACGCGAGATGTAGTTTCATAACATACAAAGCGCCGTGAAATGCTTTTCTCACAAGTCATAATTACCCCCATTACCCTCAAATTGCTTAAAACTGGGCCCATAAACTGATAATATGGCAGAAGAACTCATCTTCCCTGCGTGTATTAAGCAAGTTTGACTGGTCATTGCATATATGACTTGTTGTGGGGATCAGTAAAACCCGAGTTGCTGCGCTTAACTCTATGTACTCTGTGGCACAACAGAGGGTTGTTTACATTAGATATAAATCTTAGATGGTGTACATAAACGACTCTGACATGGGCAATTTAACAAAATAGAATTTCACCTTAGTTTAGGTAATATGAGGTATATCATAGATACATGAAATAAACGTATCCTTATAAATACCTTTGATTATCCCAATACAAATATTGCATCCAATTACTAAAAAGGTAAGCGGCACTGCGGCTTTGCGCGCCAGTCAGTCATGCGAGCGAAAACGGGAGAGAGAGGGGGAAACCTTTTCGGATTTACATTCCATGCAAGAGTGACCACATGATTAGGTCGATCCCTCAGGCTTTTTCCCATGTGACGTCATGCACAAGACAGACAAATATAAGTAGCTTGAGGCCTTATTTCCGCCGTCAAAAACTGTCGTGCTACACTTCCCTATGACTCCGCCCCTATTCATGAGAGCGGAGTCATATATAAACTTCCGCACCCCAATCTTTCCAAACTTACTTTACTTCCTAATGTGTGGAGCGCCTCTTCCTGGGTTGAAACTGAAAGAAAATGGAATGCTTAAATTTTATGCTGCATTCTATGGTGTATTATTTAGCAACGATAAGGATGTTAATGAGGATATTATTGCATCTAGTACTAGACTAAATGTATTTGCGTCTGTGTGTGTGTGTGTGTGTGTATGTGTGTGTGTGTGTGTGTGTGTGTGTGTGTGTGTGTGTGTGTGTGTGTGTGTGTGTGTGAGTGTGTGTGTGATTAGCAACAAAATTTTTATCTTGAAAATCTATACTGCTATCGTAGTGAAAATCCTTTCATATTAATAAGGCTATGGCTAAGAAGAGCCTACGCTCATATTTTATTGTCATGCACAGGTAACAATAGTCATTATTATTTGCTTTAGCAAACAATAATGGCTATGACTATAATGACTATGCTTTATCCTTGGGCATATTCAGGCGTCCAAAAGTGTTTCATGGCGAATGAGATGCGGGAAGCATCTCAGACAGAGTCATGTTTTGTTTACGAAATGTGTTTGAATGGTCAAAAGAATATTATGGAAACTTATATAATGTTCTACATAATCAGTTTACTTCTTGTGTACGCTTAATTGAATATGAAGACGTAAACTCATGTATCCTTTTAAATATAACTAATATCAATTAACGAAAAGTGACATATTCAAAATATTTAAAGACGTGTGACGTCCGAAACCGATGTTGATAGGCGAAGGGAAAAGTATGATGGGAAGCGCTTAGGGCCCAAGCAATTGATTTTGGTAGTTCTAAATAATTTATTTGTAATTTTAATAACTAAGAACTTGTGTATACTGCTATTTCCTAATGTAATATCGGCAAAACAGTGGCTGAAAATTTAATATAATTCAAAAATAGAACCAGATTCGTCAACTGAAGCACGATTCTTATGAATAAGGGTGGAGTCGAGTCTTTGGCAGAAGCGTACGAACATTGGCAGCGTTGCTGTCGCGACCGGCCTGGGGAAGTGTCGCGAATGAAATTAGCGACAGTTTCTAGTGTCGTAAGATTCACATTAGAATTCCAAATGATATCAGTAGCAAAAATCAACCATACACCAATAATAATCATTTGCAGTGAAATAAGACAATCACAGTAAGGCAGCCTCCTTGGCACCAACTTAACCTTTTACTAATTAAAGGGTAAAACAAGAAAAAATCGCTCTCAGAAAATGCAAGTGCTTCTCAAAATGCCACGTTTTCCCATATTGCCTAATTCTAGAGTATCCACGAATTCCTTTGAGCACACTATCAAACAGCAGACTCCTCAAAACTACAAACCGGGCAGAATCAAGCATGATCTAGGCAGCTGATGCCAGATATCTAAACATCCCCTCTGCTGAGCACCTACATGAATCCTTCGGACACAAACCATTTGCAACTAGAAGAAAACACACAAATCATTCCCCAAGACCAATCTCACAGATGGTGGCCAAGAAGTCTTCTGAGAAACACACAAACACACCCACTAATACTCACAGTGCGACCTGCAACCACTAACATATTCAACTTTGTGTACCATCAGATGATGATACCTATAAGATGAGAAACTGTAAACAGGGAACAAATAAACACATTCAGATTTCGATTTTTAAAATCTGTATCCAGCAATCTCCCCAAAGTTAGTGAGTGAGATTTGCGAAGTATGGCTTCGCCAGGGCCTTCCATATATATGGCCCGGCCTGTGTCAGCTATTCATGGCTGTCCAAGTTGATTATCTGTCACTCAATACCTCTTCCATCTCGTTCTTATCGTACCAGGCGTCTTTGTGCCTCCTGGACCAAGGCTAGGTTTTAGTAGTTTGTGAGGCTGTCTGATTTATGCCTGATTTATGGCACTGACAAGTCTGGCCTCAAGCACAACCACTTTTTCACTGTGTAGGGGTTCATTGCATCTAAGACAGTGGATCAAGGCATTCTGAAAGACTTGTCTACTTTCCTTCAAAAATTGTTCTGTGGCATTTAGGGCTGGACCAGCATCCAAGAGGATAGGTACCGGTCTCTCCAAATGCTCTTGACCGACTTCATCTGTCTCGCTGCCTGACCAATCCGTCTACTGACTTTTTGGTTTGACAGCTTAGCGACATGGACTGCACTACCAATGTAAATCTCTCTGTGACTTTGACGTCGTCACTGTAAGCATGCATCGACTGAACAGGTTCCACTAACAGGCCCCCAATATCATGGATCTTGGTCTTGGTCCAGGAGACCTCTACGCCTAAGAACTACACCTCATTGCTGAATGCATCAAGAGATTCCAGAGACTCGAATTTGATATGAACATCGTCAGCAAAGTCAAGGTCCATGACTTTGTTATGACCAGCATTGCTCCACAGTGACTTGGAGCTTG
>NW_023659585.1:0-20000 GCF_015228065.2 Penaeus monodon
TTTTTATTTTTATGGACACAAATTTTTTCCCGATATTATCCCTCATTATTATCCCTGATTTCATCATTTTTATCGTTAAACAAACATCAATATTCATTATTTATCATCATTATCATCATTATTTTCAAATTTTCATCATTATTGCCTTTTTATCATCATTATTGCAATTTTTTATCCTTATTTTTTCAATTATTTTCAGTTTTTAATATATAATTTTTTCTCTATAACTAATTTAAAAAACACAATAATAATAGTAAACCCAAAAACAAAACAATAATAAAGTTTTTATAATTTTTATTTTTTATCATTAAATTTTAATTATTCGTTATTATGTAAATTTTTACTGTTTAAATTTAAATTTTTTTTTACAATTATACTACCAGTTTAAAAAAATAATAAGGTAATAATAACAATATAATTTTTAATTTAAAAATTTTATAAAATTATATTATTATAATTATACTTATTATTTTTTATTTTTAAATTTTTATTATTACAGTTATAATTATTTTTTTGGGAAAAAATCAATAATTAAGTAATAATAATATGATAAAAATAAAACTAATAATAATTTAAAAATAATAAAAAATAAAAATAAAAATAACTAATAAAAAATCAAAAATAATAATAATTTTAAAAATAATTAAAAATTTATAATAGTATATATTAAAAATCCTTTAAATGTTATCCAAATTCTCTTTATTCTTTCCCCCTTTTCACATTATTGTCAAAATTATAGAATTGGGAATTATTATCATTATTTCCCTAATATTTTCCAGAATCTCAAATGAATGGAAAAAACGTCATTTTGGGGTCTACCCCTCAAAAGGCTATTTTTTCGCTAGAAATTTTTCCCCTTTTTCACCTTTGGGGTTTTTTTTTTTTTAACCCTTTTTTTTTTTTTATAATGGACACAATTCCTTTTTTATTATCAAACATTTTATCTGATTATCATCATTATTTAAACGTTATCATCATCATTATCATCCCTTAAAAATCCTTATCACATCATTATCATCATTAAATTTCAATTATTTCATCAATTTTTTGGCCAAATTAATTTTCATTTTTTTGCAATTATTTTCAGTTATATATATAAATTTTTCATCTATACCCAAAAAACTAAAAAATTTAAAATTTAAAACATTAATAAAAACAATAAAAACCCTTTCTATTCATTTTTTTATTTATTTTTCAATTAATATCGTTATTTCTGTAATTTTACTTTTAAATAATTATTTTTTCAATTATCTACCAGTAAAATTAAAAAATAATGATAAAATAAAAATAAAAATATTTAAAAACAATATTATAACAATTAGTATTATTATAAATTTTACTTATTTATTATTATTTTTTTACATTACAGTTTTTAATATATTTTTTTTTCAAAAATCCCAATAAATTTAAAATAAAAAATAAAAAATATAATAATAATATAATAATAAAAATAATAAAAATAAAGAATAATAAAAATAAATAATAATAATATAATAATAAAAAATAATAAAAAAAGATGGGTAAAAATGATAAAATAATAATTTAATTCATCAAAAGGGTTTTCCAATTCTCTTTATTTCACTTTTTTTCATATTATTGTCATGAATATAGAAAATTTTGGTAATTTTTTATCATTTTACCCTAATAATTGCCAGAATCCTCAAAGAATGGAAAAAAAGCATTTTGGAGTTTTAAATCTCAAAAAGGGTATATTTCGCTAGATTTTGCCGCTTTTTCCGGGCCCTTTTGGGGGTTTTTTTTCTTTTAAACCTTTTTTTTTTTTTTAAAAATGGACACAAATTTCCCGTTATTATATCAAATTTTTATCATGTTATCAAACATTATTTCGGTTTTATCATCATCATTATCATCATTATTTCAATTAAACATCATTATTGCAATTATTATCATCATTATTGCATTATTATCATTATTTTTTGCAATTATTGGGAGTTATAATTATAATTTTAAAATCTATACTAAAAACAACTCAATAATAATAGTAAAAACCCAAAAATAATAACAATAATAACGTTTCTATAATCATTATTTATATCATTTTTCATTAATATCGTTATAACTGTAATTATTTTGGTTTTAAAAATTATTTTTACAATTATTTCTACCAGTAAAAAAAATAATAAGATAATAATAACATTTAAAAATTTTAATAAAAAATATTATAAATTGTTTATTATAATTATACTTATTTTTTTTTAATGTTTTATTACAGTTTAATATATTTTTTTTTTCAACAAAACTAAATTAAAGTAATAAAAATATGATAATAATAAAAATAAAATAATAAAAAATAATAAAAATAATAATAATAAAAATAATAATAATTAATGAAATAAGGGTGATAAAAATGATAAAATAAATATTAATAAACATCAAATGTTATCGAAATTCTCTTTTTTTCTCACTTTTATCATCATTATTGTCATGATTAATAGAATTTGGTAAAATTTTTATCATTATTACCCTAAAAAATTGCCAGAATCTCAAATGAAAAGGAAAAAAAGTCTTTTTGGGGTCTAAATCCAAAAGGGTTTTTTTGCTAGATTTTGCCGCTTTTTCGACTTTTTGGGGTTTTTTTTTCTTTTTCCCTTTTTTTTATTATATAAAACAATTTTCCCGTTTTTTTATCATCCTTATTATCGTTTTTCATCATTATTTTCGTTATAATCATCATTATCATCCCTTTCATCATTATTATCACATTATCCTCATTATTTTCAATTATTTCATCATTATTGCAATTATTTTTCCTTATTATTGCAATTTTTGCATTATAAATTTCAAATTTTTCATCTTACTAATAACCCCCAAATTTAAAAATGAAAAAATAGTAAAACAAAAATAATAACAATAAAACGTTTCTATAATCATTATTTAAAAATCATTATTTTTAATTAATATCGTTATTACTTTAATTATTTTGCTATAATTAAATTTTTTTTACAATTTACTACCATAAAAAAAAATAATAAAGTTAATAACCCAAAAATAAAATTATAACAATATTATAACAATTTTGTATTATTTAATTATAAATTATTATTATTTTTATTATTGCTATTAAATTCAGTTTTTAATTTTTTTTGGGGAAAAATATAATAAATTTAAAGTAAATTTTAAATGATAATAATAATAATAATAATAATGACAAAAATATTAATAATAATACTAATAAAAATTTAAAAAAATAAAAATTTTAGGTAAAATGTAATTATAAAAATTAAAATCATCAAATGTTATGGAAATTCTCTTTATTCTCAAATTTTTTCATAATTATTGGGCATGATTTATAGAATTTTTGGGGAATTTTTATCATTATTACCCTAATATTGCCAGAAAGTTTCCCAAAAATGGAAAAAAGGGCATTTTTTTAGTCTACTCCCCTTTTAAAAGGGTAAAAATTTTGCTAGATTTTTGGGCCCCTTTTTTTCCCTTTTGGGGTTTTTTTTCTTTTCCTTTTTTATTATATATGGACACAATTCCTTTTATTATCATCATTATTATCATGATTATCATCATTATTATCGTTATCATCATCATTATGATCACCATTTTCATCATTATTGCAATTATTATCATTATTGCACTTATTATCATTATTTTTGCAATTATTGGGAGTTATATATATAATTTACATGTATACTAATACAAATACAATAATAATAGTAATAACATAATAATAACAATAATAAGGTTTTTATAATCATTATTTTATTTATTATTTCAATTAATATCGTTATTACTGTAATTATTACTGTTTAAAAATTATTTTTTACAATTATACTACCAGTAAAAAAAATATTAATGATAATAATACAATAATAATATCCCAAAAACAATATTATAACAAATTTGTATTATTATAATTATACTTATTATTATTTTTTTATTGTTATTATCCAGTTATAATATATTTTTCTGCAATAAAACTAATAAATTAAAGTAATAATAATAATGATAATAATAATAAATAATATAATAATAAAAAATATAATAATAATAATAATAATAATAACAATAATAATGATAATAATGATGATAACAATGTAATAGTAATAATATTAATAATCATCAAAAGTTAAACCAAAATTCTCTTTATTCTCACTTTTATCGTCATTATTGTCATGATTAATAGAATTCTGGTAATAATTATCTTTATTACCCAAATAATTGCCAGAATCATCAAATGAATGGAAAAAAACGTCCCTTTTGGAGTCTACTCTCAAAAGGCTTATTTCGCTAGATTTTTTCCGCTTTTCCACTTTTTTGGGATTTTTTTTCTTTTACCTTTTTTTTTATTATATATGGACACAAATTTCCCGTTATTATCATCATTATTATCATGATTTTTCATCATTATTATCGTTATCATCATCTTATCATCATTATCATCATTAACATCATCATTATCATCATTATTGCAATTATTACAAAAATTATTGAAATTATTATCATTATTATTGCAATTATTGCAGTTATAATATAATTTTACATCTATACTAATAACAACTACAATAATAATAGTAAAACAATAATAATAACAATAAAAACGTTTCTATAATCATTATTTAATCATTATTTCAATTAATATCGTTATTACTGTAATTATTACTGTTATAATAATTATTTTTATCAATTATACTACCAGTAAAATAATAATAATGATAATATAACCATAATAATATTAATAACAATATTATACAATTATTATTATTAAATTATACTTATTATTATCATTATTGTTATTATTACAGATATAATATTATTTTTTTGGCAATAATACTAATATTAAATATAATATAATGATATTAATATAATAATAATAATAATAATAATAATAATATAATAATAATAATAATAATGATAATAATAATGATAATAATTCATGATATAATTATAATAGTAATAATATTATAATCATCAAATGTTATCCAAATTCTCTTTATTCTCACTTTTTAGCATCATCATTGTCATGATTATAGAATTCTGGTAATTATATCCATTATTACCCCGATAATTGCCAAATCATCAATGAATGGACAAAAACGTCATTTTGGAGTCTCTCTCAAGTTTATATTTCACTAGATTTTGCCGCTTTTCAAATTTTTCGTTTTTTTTTTTCTTTTGACCGGTTTTTATTTATATATGGACACAATTCCTGTTATTATCATCAGTATTATCATGATTATCATCATTATTATCGTTATCACATCACATTATCATCATTATTATCCAATCATTATCTCGTTATTGCAATTATTATCATCATTATGCAATCATTATCATTTTTATTGTCAATTACCTTTACTGCAGTTAGAAATATATATTTTACATCTAGACTAATAAAAACTATATGATACAGTAATAACATAATAATAACAATAATAAGTTTCTATAATCATTATGTATATCATTATTTTCAATTAATATCGTTTATTTACTGTAGATTATTACTGTTATAATAATTTTTTTTACAATTTATACTACCAGTAAAAATAACAATAATGGGTACTAATAACAATTAATATTAATGATAATATTTATACAATTAGGTATTATTATAATTAATATTTTTATTATTATTATTGTTTATATACAGTTATAATATTTTTTTTGCATAATCCTAATAATTACGTATAATAATAATGGAATATATAATAATAAAATAATAATAATAATATACTAATATAATATAAATAATAATAATAATAAATAAATATAATATTAATAATATATAATAATGATATATGATGATAATATATGATATAGTAAATACTATTAATAATCATCAAATGTTATCCTCCAAATTCTCTTTATTCTCACTTTTATCATTATTGTCATGATTATAGAATGCTGGTAATTATTATCATTATTACCCTAATAATTGCCAGAATCATCAGTGAATGGAAAAAAAAGTCATTTTGGAGTCGACTCTCAAAGGCTATATTTCGCTAAGGGGGGTTTTGCCGCTTTTTTTCGACTTTTTTTTTTTTTTTTTTATTGGGGGTTTTGGGATGTTTTTTCTTTTACCTTTTTTTTGGATTATATATGGACCAAATTCCTGTTATTATCATCTTTTAATCATGATTATCATCATTATTATCGTTTATCATCATCATTATCAGCATTAATCAATCTTATCATCATCATTATCATCATTATTGCAATTAGTGCATCAGTTTCAATTATTATCATTATTATTGGCAATTCTTGCAGTTATATATATCATTTTTACATTATACTAATTTCAACTACAATAATGATGTATAACAATAATAATAACAATAATACGTTTCTATAAACATTATTTTATATCATTATTTCAATTAATATCGTTATTACTGTAGTTATTACTGTTTATATTATTTTTACAATTAGACTACCAGTAAACATAATAATAATATAATACTAACAATAATAATATTAATAACAATATTATAACAATTAGATTATTATAATTATACTTATTATTATTCTTATTGTTATTATTACAGTTATATATATTTTTTTGGCAATATTACTAATAATTAAGTAATAATAATAATGATTAAATAATAATACTGAATATAGTAATAAGAATAATAATATAATAATACTACTTATAATAATAATGATATAATGATGATAATAATGATAATAGTAATAATAGTAATAATCATCAATGTTATCCAATCTCTTTATTCTCACTTTTCTCATCATTATTGTCATGATTAAATCGAATTCTGGTAATCTTATCATATTACCGTAATACTTGCCAGAATCATCAAATGAAGACAAACGTCATTTGGAGTCTACTCTCAAAAGGCTATATTTCGCTAGATATTTTTCCACTTTTTCGACTTTTGGATTTTTTTTCTTTTACCTTTTTTTTTTTTAATTATATTGGCCACAATTCTGTTATTATCATCATTATTTATCGATTATCATCATTATTATCGTTTATCAATCATATTATCATCATCATTATATCAGTAATTGCAATTATTATCATTATTATTGCTATTATTGCAGTTATAATATATATTTTTACAACTATAGACTAATAAACAACTACAATAATAATGTAATAACAAGAATAATAACAATAATAACTTTTCTATAATCATTATTGTATATCATTATTCAATTAATATCGTTATTACTGTAATTATTACTGTTATATAATATTTTACAATTATACGACCAGTAAAAAATAATTAATAATGATAATCATAACAATAATAATATTAATAACAATATTATAACAATTAGTATTATTATATTATACTTATTATTATTAGTATTGTTATTATACAGTTTCTAATATATTTTTTTGGCAATAATTCCTATAGTTAAAGTAACTAATACGATAATGATAATAATAATATAATAATATTATATAAATAATACTAATAATAATATAATAATAATAATGACCAATAAGGATGATAATAAGGATAATAGTAATAATATTATAATCATCACAATGTTATCCCAATTCTCTTTATTCTCACTTTTTCATCATTATTGTCATGATTGTATAGAATTCTGTAATTATTATCATTATTACTCTAATATTGCCAGAATCTCAATGAATGGAAAAACGTCATTTTGGAGTCTACTCTCAAAAGGCTATATTTTCGGCTAGATTTTGCCGCTTTTTCGACTTATGGGTTTTTTTTCTTTTACCTTTTTATTATATATGAACATTCCTAGTTATTATCATCATTATTATCATGATTATACATCATTATTCTCGGTATAAGCGATCATCATTATCATCTTATCCATCATATCATCATTATTGCAATTATATCATGTCATTAGTGCAATTATAGCATTAGATTGCAATTATTGCAGTTATCTATATCTTTGTTGCATCTATACTAATAACAACTACATAATAATAGTAATAACAATATAATAACAATAATAACGTTTCTATACAGCATTATTTATATCATTATTTCATTAATATCGTTATACTGTATTATACTGTTAATACATAGTATTTTTACAATTATACTACCAGTAAAGATAATAATGAATGTAATAAAACAATAAGAATATTAATAACAATATTATAACAATTAGTATTATTTATATTATACGTTATTATTATTGTTATTGTTTTTTATACAGTTATAATCTATTTTTTTGGCATAATACTAATAATTAAAGTAATAATAATAATGAAAATATAATAACTATACTATAATAATCAATACATAATTATAATAATATAATATATAGTATAATAATAATGATAATAATGCTGATAATAATGATAATGAGTAATAGTATTTAATAATCATCAATGTTATCCCCAAATTCTCTTTATCTCACTTTTATCATCATTTATTGTCATGATTAATAGAAATTCTGTAATTATTATCATTATTACCCTAATAATTGCCATATCATCAAATGAATGGAAAAAATCATTTTGGAGTCCTACTCTTCAAAGGCTATATGTCCGCTCATGCTTTTCCCGCTTTTTCGACTTTGGGATTTTTTTTTTCTTTTAAAAACCTTTTTAGTATATATGGACACAATTCCTGTTATTATCATCATTATTTACATGATTATCATCCATTATTATCGTTATCATCATCATTATCATCATTATCATCATTATCTCATCATTATCATCATTTATTGCAATTATTACATCATTATTTGGCAATTATTCTCATTATTATTGCAATATTGCAGTAGATATTACTTTTACATCTATACTATACAACTACAATAATAATAGTAATAACAATAATATACCCATAATAACGTTTCTATAATCATTATTTATATCAATTTAAAATTTTTTTTGCATTAATATCGTTATTACTGTAAATTATTACTGTTATAATATTATTTTTACAATATACTACCGAGTAAAAATAATAATCATGCTAATAATAACAATAATAATATTAATAACAATATATAACAATTAGATTATTATAATTTATCTTCTTATTATGATATTGTTATTATTACAGTTATAATATAGTTTTTGGCAAGAATACTATAATTAACGTAATAAATAATATATAATACTAATAATAATAATATAATAATAATATAATAATAATAATAATCATAATATGATAATAAATGATAATAGTAATAATATTAATAATCATCAATGTTTTAGCCCAAATTCTCTTTATTTTATTCTCACTTTATCAGCATTAGTGTCCAGATTAATAGAATTCTGGTAATTATTCTCATTATTACCCTAATAGTTGCCAGAATCCTCAAATGAATGGAAAATCGTCATTTTGGAGTCTACTCTCAAAAGGCTGAATATTTCGCTAGTTTTGCGCTTTTTTTCACTTTTGGTATTTTTTTTCTTTAACCTTTTTTATTATATATGGCCACAATTCCCTGTTATTATCATCATTATTATCATGATTTATCATCATTATTATCGTTTATCATCATGCATTACATCATTATACATCAATTATCCTCATCATTATCATCATTATTGCAATTATTATCATCATTAATTGCATTATTATCATTATTTGCATTATTGCGTTATAATATATAATTTTATACATCATACTAATAACACTTACAATAATAATAGTAATAACCATAATACGTTTTCTAATAATCATTATTTTATTCATTTTTCCAATTAATATCGTTATTACTGTAATTATTACGTTTATAATAATTATTTACATTATACACCAGTAAAAATAATAATAAGGATAATAATAACATAATAATCTTAATAACAATATTATAACAATTAGTAATTATGATAATTTTAACTATTATTATTATTATTGTTAATATATTACAGTTATAATAATATTTTTTGGCAATAATACTAATAATAAGTAATATAATAATGATATAATAGTAATCAATAATAATAATAAGAATAATAATATAATAATAATAATAATAAGAGATAAATGATGATAATAATGATAATATAATAATATTAATAATCATCAAATTTATCCAATTCTCTTTTCTCACTTTTAATCGTATTAATTGTCATGATTAATAGAATTCTGGTATTATTATCATTATTACCTAATAATTGCCACATCATCAAATGATGGAACAAATCGTCATTTGATCTACTCTCAAAAGGCTATATTCGCTAGATTTTGCCGCTTTTTCTACTTTTGGGATTTTTTTTCTTTTAAACCTTTTTTATTATATATGGACACAATTCCGGTTATTATCATCATATTATCATGATTATCATCATTATTTATCGTTTATCATCATCATTATCATCATTATCATTCATTATCATCATCTTATCATCATTATTGGCAATTATTATCCTCATTATGCATATTTCATTATTAGTGCAATTATTGCGGTTATAATTATATTTTACATCTAACTACTACAACTAAATAATAATTGTAATACAATAATACGTTTCTATAATCATTAGTTATATCATTATTTCGATATAATATCGTTATTACTGTAATTATATACTGTTATAATAATTATTTTTCAATTATACTAGCCAGTAAAAATAATAATCACTGATAATTAACAATAATATATTAATACAATATTATAAATTAGTATTATTATAATTATACTTATTATTATTATTTGTTTTATTATTACAGTTATAAATATTTTTTGGCAATAATACTAATAATTAAAGTATAATAATAATGATAATATATACTAATAATAACAATAATAATATAAAAATAATATAATAATAATAATAATAATAATATAATAATAATAATAATATAACAATAATGATAATATAATAAATAATATTTGAGATAAGTATAATAGTTTTAATAATCTCAAATGTTATCCAATTCTCCTTTATTCTCTTTTTATCATCATTTTGTCTGATTACACCCTTCCGACGGGGAACGGCGTACACACGTGCACCTTTGTATTCCTGTATAGATAAATGTTTTTGAGCCATTTTGTATGAATATAAATCTTGATATGTGTAAATTGATTATACAAATATAGTGTATATGCATAGTTGGATATACGTTTTTATATGTCATGTTTTGGTGCTTGTTCGACGATTTTTTTTGCATGATATGTGAAAACGGTTGAACACGTGTGCCCGGTCTTTGTGTATGAATACAAATGAATTGGGAAATCAGAGTCTGGGAGAGGATGGTCTTGCAGTCATATTTGACAGGGATAAAGTTAGTTTGTGTGGCAGTGTGTGAAAGGGGTGAGTGTGTGTAAAAGTGTGTAAGGGATCGTACTGTGCCGGAGAGGACGGTCATTGCGGTAACTATTTGAAAAGGAAGAGTAAGTTGTGTGGCGACTGTGAAAGAGATAAGTGTGTGAGTGTATTAAAGTGTGTAAGGGAACTCGTGCGTTTGACGGGGAGAGGACGGTACACCGAGGACTCTCTTTTTTGACATGTTATTTAGTAATTTCTTTATTTTTTTTGTCCTCTGAACCCTGACCTGAGGTCCTCATCAGTGTTCTATACGCATTGACGCACTTCCTCTGTACTTTGTGTGTGTGAGAATGAGAGAGCGAAAGGAGAGAGAGAGATAGAGAGAGCGAAGAGAGAGAGAGAGACCTAGAGAGAGAGAGAGAGAGAGAGAGAGAGAGAGAGAGAGAGAGACCGCCATGACACCCGTCCCCACTGTGACAGAGAGAGAGAGAGAGAGAGAATGTGCGTGCGTGTGTGTGTGTGTGTGTGTGAGAGAGAGAGAGAGAGAGAGCATGTACGTGTGTATACGTGTGTACGTTTCTGCATGGGCGTGTTTTACGTGATTTTCTAGATCTTTTGGTTGAACAATAATGCCAGTAGAGTAAGTTCAGCCATAGTTATCACGTGACTTTCTCACTGACTCACGTGACCGACATGGCGAAGAATCTGATTGGCTATGCCTCCTGAAAAATCGCAATAAAAAGGCGACCCAGAGGGGAAGGTAATCACGTTGGATGGAAAACTGACCTTGCATATGTCAGCACTTCTGTAACGCCGCGCCGCAAGCCTAGGATGTCTTTCTGCTGTTTGGGACCTATCGGTAGGCTACGTTGAGACCCAACCATCGGGGGGACGTCGGACTCCACGCTTCGAAATACCCGAATCCTCTTCTATACCTGTATTCTACAGACGAAGAGGATTATACACCTCCTCTGAAACTGTCTAGGACTAGCGATCTCTGGTTTTTTTTTTTTTTTTTTTTTTTGACTTTAAAAAAAACGTGTCTTTTGGACATTGAATTTGTTTTCGGCATACCAAGCTATTTCCACAGAGTACTCACGTTTTACCTTTGTATTTTTTTTTTTTTTTTACAAAAGTGTGAATATCAGCTCGATTTGACGGTGACGCTCGGATTGGGAGAGATCAGGTTCGATACCGATGACCTCGGGTGTGGACGACGACTGGGAGAAGATTTCGACTATCCCGCTGGTGATACTCTCTGATTCCGACGTCCGACGACATTGGGAGCGTAATGCTCCGGGAAATCCCCTTTGTTTGGTCGGAAAGGGAGAATTTCGTCTTGCTCACTGCTTCGAGGGACACCGGTTGTGAAAGCACCCTTGAAGAATCGTCGAGCCCGTTAGATGTTTATTCCTGTCCCAGAGGAGTTTGTTCCAAACCATTGTGTACGAGAACGAATCGGTAAGTAAAAACAATATATTCTGTATTCTCATGACTTTGAAAAACGTATTTTTCTACATGTCCTTTTTTGAAAGACCTCCTGATTTTACAATGTCTTTTTCTTCCACCACGGTATTTTCGACAGAACCCCGCACCCCTTCATCCCATATGAAGGGTGGGAGTGCACAGACGGGTGCAGGAATTCTGCTCCTATTGGTCGGCTACGATTCCCGATGGGCCTTCAGTCGATGAGGGCACCAGAGGGATGGGTGTGGTCCGACGGACCCGTTGAGGTCCTCATCGGTGTTCGCCAGACGATGACCAAGGACCGCTACGATTGCCTGCCGTCCAGCGCTTCCACTATCGCCGCGGAGGATAGCTTGGAGCTGCGCCCTGTTTTAGACGTCTTGGAATCGACGTATCGCTCCGTCTTCGTCCCGAACAGAACGTGACCGTCCGACGTATAGCTTGTGGGCCTTCAAGGTGTGTCCACCACGCCATCCAGTACAACCCGAGCAAGAGGGCTCGGAGAGGGTGAAGTCTACAAGCTTTTGCTTGGTCTGTGACGGTCCAGAGGCAGGGTATACGGCGGCCTTCAAGATCTACATGGGGCAGACCGCGGCGTATTTCCATCCAGCAAGAAGACCTCACCGACCTGCTGAGAAGGCAAATCTACTCGACAAGGGGTACCAGTTACACACCGACAACTGGTATTCCTCCCCGACTCTCGTCCTTACCTGCAGGCCCGAAGACCAGTGCAGTTGGGACGGTACGTCTCAACCGGCGTTGCATGCCCTCGGACCTGCAGGCGGTCGGGACAAATCGATTTCCGGTTCCAGCAGACCCGGACTCATCTGCCGTCAGTGGGTGGATAAGCGTCCAGTTACGATGCTTTCCACGCCCACCCAGCAAGGTGTCGGTTACCGCACTGCCTCCCAACCGCCGAGGGGTGGAAAAAGGTCGAAAGCCATGAGTTGTCGTTGACTACAACAACGGCATGACAGGGCGTTGACCTCTCGGAATCATCTGGCGCAGTCCATAATCCAAGCGACGAAGAAGACCGTCAAATGTATAAGAAAACACAATTTTTTCTCTACCTATTGGATATGATCTAGACCAACAGTCGCCTGGCTATCACCGGGCCGCTCGGCGTAAACTCACCAGTATGAGTTCCGCAAGGACTCGTTTCAGAGTATTGCCTGCAGCAGGTAAACATCTGACCTTTTGTTTTTTTCTTTATTTGATATTGAAATGTTATATTCAATTGTTTTACATGTTTCTTTTTTGAGAATTGTTTTACAGTGTCAGTTTTTTTTTCCTTCATCCTTTACAGGCGGTCCCCGTGGCTCCTTCCGGCGGAAATCCTCCTCAGGCTCGCACGAGGATGAAGTTACCAAGCAGGCCCACTTTGCCAGTTGACACAACCGCATCGTCCCGGTTGCGTCGGTGTGTGCTCTGCTGGAGGAACCACAGCGCAGGAGGGAGACCGGGTGATGTTGCAGTTGCTGCGGCACCTCACTCTGCCCAAAACCCTGTTTCCAGGCATTCCATGCCTGAGGGTGGGTTGGGCCACAGAAGTTTAAAATAGTGTAAAATATGTACGTAGTTTCTATGTATTTATTTATTGAAAATGTAAAAACACCGTGCTTTCGGCATTTCATGCTTGAAGATCATTTGAAAATGATAAACATTTGATATATTATGTAAATATGTATATATTACCTATGCATAGACTTTTCTATGTATTTGTATTTGAATTTTTGAAAATAAAATGACGTTTTTACCTATTTTTCGATCTCACGCACGACAAACCATTGTTTGCACACTAAAATGTGTGATATACACGTTAGATTGGACTTTATACTATAGTATAAGAAATAAAATCGTTCATAGGACATACAATAAAGATACATGTAAGTCTACAAACTTTTACATGTTTCTGGAGTACAAAAACTTTAGTTGCGGTTACTCGCAAACCAACATAGGGCGCGCTGAAAGACTTTCGCGTGCGTGATGAGGCGGCCCGGGCGCGGACGAGCGCGCGCTCCCGTCTAGACGATAGTTTGCCTGCTTTCCTATTTCCCGTCTAGTTAGGTTAAAACATTGTTCCGACCGCCCTATTGATTAAAATTTTAATTAGGGAGGAAAGCATATCGGATACGAGTTTTAAAATATTGCAGGTGATAGTTCCTAGTATTGACTCGCTCTATTGGTTTGCATATATTATTTTCTCATAAAGATGGGCTGTTTGACAACAACCGTTAAGAAAGAAAGAACGGGTTAAACAAAAAAGAAAAAAAAAGGAGAGAGAGAAAAGAGAGAGAGAGAGAGAGTAGGAGATAGCGGAGAGAGAGAGAGAGAGGAGAGAGAAGAGAATGAGGTAGAGAGAGAGAGAGAAGGAGAGAGAGAGAGAGATAGGGAAGAGAGAAAGAGAAAGGAAGAGAGGGAGAGAGGAGAGAGAGACACAGGAGAGAGAGAGAGAAAGAAAAGAGGAGGAAGAGGAGAGACAAGAGAGCGGAGAGAAAGAGAGAGGAGAGAGAGTTGGGAGAGAGAGAGACAGAGAGATAAGAGGGGAGAGAGAGACGAGAGGAGAGAGGAGAGGAAGAGAGAGAGAGAGGAGAGGGGAGAGAGAGAGAGAGGAGAGAGCGGAGGAGAAAAAGAGAGAGGAGAGAGAGTTGGGGAGACTGAGAGAGAGAGAGAGAGAGAGAGGAGAGAGAGAGAGAGGAGAGAGAGAGAGAGAGAGAGAGAGGAGAGAGGGGGGGTGAGAGATAGGGAGAGAGAGAACGAGGAAAGAAGCGAGAGGGAGAGCAGGAGAGAGAGAGAGAGAGAGAGAGAGAGAGAGATATACAGAGAGAGAGAGAGGGAGAGGGAGTGAGAGAGAGGAGAGAGAGAGAGAGAGAGAGTCAAAGTCAAAGTCAAAACACTTTATTCCATTAAATTACAATGGTTATTCTTTACATAAATACAGTTATATTTAAATATGTGTATTTAAGGAGGTGTTCTTTTAATTTCGTTTTAAAATTAAAGATGCTGTTAATGGTCTTTATATTAATATGGTATCATGGTCATATCTTGGTCCAACGTCTTTCATTTGACGTGCCCCTGTATAGGTAGTCGATCCTAACAAAAAGGGAATTTACTTGACGTGTCTGGGACACTGACTGGTGTTCCCTACGAGTTTGTAAAGGCATTACCATTTTGGATAATCCATGTGGAATGGATTTTGGTAAGAATTACACATGTTATAGCCTGCATTTAGAATTGACTTTTAACCATTTCAATGTTTTTATATGTGGGGTGATGTGATCAAGTTTACTGATATTACCTAGTGCTCTCGGGCAGCAAAGTTTTGTAAATTTTTGCACTTTTTTGCATCTGGTCTTGTTAGCCGATCCCCAAATGTATTGAACAATAGTTAATTATGCTTAGAGCAGAGTTGTGCACAACCATGATTCTAGTTCAGTAGTGATTTGTTTTCTTATGTGATTTAAGATATATCAGGGTACCCACTACATTCCTGTGTATTTGTCAAGTGTGGTCAATGTCATGAAGCTGTCTAAGTGTACTCCTAGATATCACTGAAGTGTCGGTTAATTAGAGCAGCCTTCAAATCTAGATGTTGTCAGTGGGAAAGTCTAGCTAGGTTTTAAAATTTTTTCTTCTCTTGCCGCACTACATGAATATACATTGAGTTTTATGTGGGTTTAGTTTAAGGGGCCATTTGTGTCAAAATATTAATTTTCGCTTGTGTAAGAGCTATGTGAGTGTTCTTATTAAACGTGTTTAGGTTGTTTACTGAGTCAATATGAAGAAACTGTGAATCATCGGCGTACTGCAATAAAAGGACAGTTATGGGCTATTGTTGATAAATCATTTATGGAAATTGTAAATAGGATCGGACCTAAACATAGAGCATTGCGGAACACCAAAGGTTACTTGTGTTTTGATGACATATCATTATTGATTCTTACCGGATGTGGTCCTTGTATATAAAAACTTTTTAAACCAAAAGGTAGCATTTTATGATTACTAATTGTTAAGGAGAATATCATGGTTGGACACTATCAAAAGCCTTAGAAAGGTCGCATATGTGAGCAAAAATACCGATTTTGGCTATTTTATTATAAATTTCAATCAGTAATTGCAGTAAAGCTGTTTCAGTAGAACCTATTTCTTAAAAAACCATGTTGTGTTTTTAGATAATAAGTCATTGGCCTCCAGGAAACTCGTCAGTGATTTTGCTATAATTTTTTCAAGAATTTTGGATAAGAGAGGAGTATATAGTATAGGGGATAATTATTGCATCGTCTATATCCCCCGATTTGAAATTGGTGTTACTATACATGTTTCCAAAGCGACGGAGACACCAGTAACAAGAGAGGTGTAATAATGACCGTCGATATGTAAAGTTTGCAGGTAGTACTATCTCTGATAAAGCGCAAAGCAATGCCGTTCGCTCCTACAGCAAGTTGTTTCGCGTAGATGTTTATGACTAAGATGATTGTTTCTATGTTCAACTGGTTGATGGGTCTGAAAAAATTAGTGGGTAAGCCTTGCCGTATCTATGTATTTGTTGTACTTAGAAGCAATTTGGTTTGCTCATAAGTTAGTTTTCAATTTTTGAAAAAAACGTCATTAAAATTGTCGGTTCTTTGTAGGGCCTTATGCAATCATTAGTGAGGTGCTTTTTGTAAGGCACTAGTGTTTTAACAAATTTTCCATGTTTTATTAGAGTTGTCTTATTTCTTGTGAATTTATTTCTGAAATAATTCTTTTTGCACGTGAATTAGAATTTTACATTTTTCTTTTTGCACTGTATACTCTACCTGAAGGGCGGCTCATTCTGTTACTTTTAAGGCTTGGTGGCATTGTTTCTATCGCGAATGCTCTCTGAGTGTCGTCATTATCATGGAGCAGGAGGACGTTTTGAAGGTCGTGTTACGTAGGGAGCCAGTGCATCTAATGTATGCTTTTAATAAGTCTGTAAGGAAGTTACTTGGTCGTTTAATTATCTGTCAGTGAAATATTGATAGAGTACTTTCTTTAGACAAGATAAGCTCGCAGAAAGATTGAGGGTTATAGTGTTTGAAATCGCGAAAGTTTTTATTACGGCTGGTCGCTTGTTTTCTTATATTTACGTCATCGTGATAAGTTCATGGTCAGCAACATGCCACGGGTGACATCGAAAGTGAATAAGATGTCTGGTTCTGTATTATTATAAAATCCAACAGAGAAGAGGTGTTTTCTGTAATTGGTAAGGCTTATCGTTATTTGTTCAAATTTATTTTCTTAATCATCTTAGCTAACTTAGCATTAGATTTGTTAAATATCATTTCAGGTCGCATAAGATGAAAAGCGGTTTCTGTTTTAAAGACATTTCTCTAAAACACCTTTTCAATGTATTCAAAAGATTCAGAAGTGCATGGGGGTGCCTATAGACAGCGCCAATAATAAAGAAGGAAGCAGGTTTGCTTTGTTACGGTAACCCAGACATCTTCTACAGCAGTATTGCTAACTGCTGTAGCAGATATCCTGTTGGACTAGGGTATCCCGTACATATATAACCTTACTCCTCCGCCTCGCCCTCATCACATATATAAACTTTAAATGAATATTAATGAAATTACTGTCCATCTGGTGGAAGGAATGTTTCACTTATGCATAAAATGTCTATGGTTCTCTCCGCAACTAGCATTTTAATTTCCTCAAAAGTCCGAGGATGAGATGAGCATTTATATGCTCTATTTAGGACATTATGCGATCCTGTCACTGGTAACGCGGACGGCGTTGCCTTGTCAAACATTCTGATCGCGCTGTGTTACTTGTTCTGTTTAAGAACACATTTAAAACATTGTCAGGGGAAAGCATCAGAGTCTAAAACAGATCCCGGGCTTTTATGTCCTGTCCCCTTACAGACATGTGAAGCTGCGTAGTAGTCATGTGTCATCACTGTCTTATGGGCTTTCACACTTGGAAATGTTTTCAAACTTTTCAGATAACGTGTCAATGTTCCTCTTCGTGTGTGTCCTGGGTGACAACGGCATGTAGAGGTAGACTGATGTTTGGACGATCTGCTCCCCTTCAACGGGCTTGGGTGTTGGTTTTCTCTGTCTTTTTCTCTGGTGTTGATATACTTTGGTGTAACCGTCTTCATCAACATTTGTGTAGTCTTCGTTCGTGCTGCATAGTTGTAATGATGACTGGTGACACTGTGGAGGGAGTGGGGGCAGTCGGTAGGGCGGGTAGCCCCTTCCACCTGCTGCTGAGCTGTTTCCTTCCCAGTGGCGGGGGGGTCGAGTGTGTTCAATTTGCTTGGTCTTCTTGTGTTCGTTTTTTTTTAAAAGCTTCCGTTTGGGTGTTATTTGGAGAAGCTTCAACCGGGTTTCTTGGTGTGTTGTTTCGGTCTGACGGCGGGGAGGGGTCTTAGTTGACTTGGGGGAGGGCGGCGGGAGTCGGTGTGTGGGCCGGCTGTCTGCTGGCTAGGAGCGCCGGTTGAGGGCAAGTGGATGGCTCAGCAGAGTTGGAAGTCGGCGAGTCAGCAAGGGCGTGAGGCAGCTGCTGGCCGCGGGCAGCGAGGAGGGGAGGAGGTTTTGGGGGGAAGGATTGCCGGTCGTGGGTATGGGCGTGGAGGTGTGTGGAGGAGGGGTTTGGGGTGGAGGTAGGGGTGTGTTGTGACTGGGTGGGGAGATGTAAAAGGGAAGGTTTCGTAGGGTGGGCTGATCCACGGGTGGGGTATGGGAGGGTAGGGGGTTCCTGGGTGACCGATAATGTACTCTGCTTGCTTTTGCTCTATTAATTTTGTTAATGGACAATTGCTTTTCGGAGAACATTCCGATCAGCAAGTAAATTTTGGTTCTCGATCAAATTTTGATCAGTGAAGGGGGCCCATTTACAGGTCTGTGTTTCTTGATCTTTACTTTTGGCAAAAAAATTTAACAAAGGAGTAGAAATAACCTGATTTCTTAGGCTGGTACCATCGTTGGGGGAGTGTACGTTGTAGTTGTGCGAACACTACGTTTTGATAGCGACACACTGATCAAATCATTGTTGTTGCACGATAAACGTTTATCATCCTTTGTGTCCCGGTGTCGTATTCCTGGGGTTTTCTGGAGTCTGTAAACTGATTACAATGTTATGGGCTTGTTTCGATTTCAGCCGGCCTGTAATATTTTTTGATGTGACGTAGATGACGACCTTGCCCAAGACTTTTTAGTAGCCACGAAACACAGAATTGTGTCAGCACTATTGTTACACTGCGAATGATAGATTGCTTATCAAAACTGATTTCCAATGTGCACTGTATCACTGCTGTTAGTGACTAAGGGCCCCTCACCCGGGGCCGGGGGGCAGCTTGACCCGGGACGCCATGGGGTAGCCCATCATCGTGGGCGGGGAGGCA
>NW_023659586.1:0-37500 GCF_015228065.2 Penaeus monodon
AGTGTTACATACAAGACTCATGAAATGATGAAAATCACATTTGAAGCTTTGAATCAATCGTTTTTTTAAATGAAAGTAAATAAATAATAATAAAAACGATAGTCGAGAAACGCAGAACAAAAGTATCGAATCCGAGACCATTTCAGCAGACTTAACTACACACGATTACACATGTACACATACGTGCTCACACCGCACATTATTGTACATGTTATACAGTGTGTTTCAGTATCTTTTTACTCACTAACTTACCCACACATGCACATGCATTTATACAGCATATTAACAAACACATATATACTCATATACCATTACGCATATTTATACACTCATATACTCTTTCGCACATATGGACACGTAAATCCATACTGTTAGTTTTCAATATATTTCCGATGTTGGTTATTAGTAAATGATAAGAACTATACGATTTTCATACCTTTGTACTGGAAAACAATGCAGTTAGGAGTTGAATTCCTCAGGATAGTTCGTTGTTTCTCATAGTATATATAAAAATATTGTGGTGAGCAACAAACTGTTTACAGAAAAGCATATCTACTGCCCTTGCACGGGGGGGGGGGTTTCTAACTGAGATTGATTGATTGATTATTTGAAATTATCTGCCGCGTCAACAGCTAAGGTCATTAGCGGCAAATACCTTATTATAAATATTAAAATATTTAAACTTTAAAAATCTATCAATAAATATCTAACAAATAATAAATATATTCATCAAGAATATATTCATCCATCAAGAAGCAGAATACCAATTACCGTATTGCAATTCGACCTGAAGAAAGACTGGCCATTTTCCTAAGGTAAGTGTATTATTTAAAATAATTCCACTAATAGACTGGTCGAGTTTTTAAGGTAGCTGTAAATGATATAAAAATATAGACATGCTTTATTTCTGGTTATGGATACAATATTGCTACAGAAATGGATGCAAAGGTAGGTTTAACAGTTTATATTTACCTATTAGGCTTCTGTTACAGTAGAAATTACATGTATTGCACTAATCTATAGAGGGAATTGCTGTACTAGGCAATATTATTCTGCACATTAAAAAAAATGACAACAGAAAGCATTATGGATATGGTTATATATCTTTATTTGGCAACTGTAGGGTGTATTGTCTGCTTTTTAAATGTGTGACATAACTGTTATGTCCTCCAACTTAAAAGATACCTTTCACAAATAAGTGAACTCAGAAGAAGCACTGTCACTAGCATACGGTGATGTATTATGAGATGGGTGTTGGTGTTGGCCAGTCCAGTAACCGTAAATAGAGTTTTGGTGGGTAGCAATATCATTCCATAACGCAGCAATTACATCACGATTACGGTGCACAGGATTGTAGGATCATAAATAGCACGTCGAGCTATCACTGATGCGCGCGGTCCCATTTTTTCATCAGTCAAGGCGAATCAGCCGAGAAGGAAGCTTCATGCAAGTGGAACTCCTCATCAGTTGCAAGAACAACGTGCTAGTTTGTCCCAAACCCATGCAAAGGGGGTCCCAGAGTTAATCGAGGAGACATACTGTCTCCACGACGTCCGTCTAGCCTCCTTTAGCACTCGCCTGGCCTTGGCTCGGGTCTTTTGTAATGGATCAAGGTTACATCACGGGGGGTCGTTTCAACTGCCTTAATGCAGCTTTTCTTGCCGTGACACCTTGTTGGCAGTTGATCTAAAAAGATTCCAATCCGCATGTTCAAGTCACCATGGAATACCATTCACCTCCTCCAAAAGTATTGAAAAATATATATGTATATATATGTATATATATATATATATATATATTATATATATATATATATATAATATATATACACACATACACAGACACACACACACACACACACACACACATACACACACACACACACACACACACACACACACACACACACACACACTACACACACACACACACACACACACACACCATATATTATATATTATTATATATATATATATATATATAATATTATATACACACACACACACACACACACACACACACACACACACATATATATATATATATATATATTATATATATAATATATATATTATAATATATAGACACACACACCCCCACCCACACACACACACACACACACCCACACCACACACACACCAAAACACACAACACACAAAACACACCAACAATTTAAAAATTAACCCCCACCCCACCAACACACACTTATATATATTATATATATATATATATATATAATATATATTATATACATATTATATATATTTATATATTATATATATATATAATAATATATATTATATATATATATTATATATATTATTCACATTATTAATATATTTATATAATATATTATATATTATATATATATTATATATTTTATATATATTATATATAAGTATATGCATTTTAAATATAATATATTATATTATATAATATTAAAATTTTATATATTATAATTAAAGAATATAAATTATATTACATACATTTTGGGGTTGTTTATATAGATGTATTTATGAATAATTATATTAAAATTATATATATTATATTATATTATATATATACACACACACACCACCCCCACCCAAAACACACACACCCCCACCCACACCACACACACACACTACCACTCATACCATACACACACACACACACCCACACCACACACACACACCCCCCCTACACAACACACACACACACACACACACCAACCCCCAACCCCACACCAACACACACCACAAAAAAACACACACACACCACATACACATACGCCATATATATGCATATGCATATGTACACCCCACACCCTAACTGTATTTATATATATAATATATATTATTATATATATATATATATATTTTATATAAAATTTTATATTATGTTTTAAAAATATAATATTATACACCAAAACACATTGTTGTGTGTGTGGTGGTTTTTATATTATTATATTAAAATATATTTATATAATATATATATATATATTTTATAATGTAATTATATATAATATATATATATATTATATATTTTCACCACACACACACACATATATATATATATATATTATATATATATATATATATATATAATTTTAATTTTTATATATATGTATATGCACCCCACACACACACCAAAACACACACACACACACCACAACCACACCAAAACCACGTGTATATATATATATATATAATATATATATATATAATATATTAATATTATATATATTATATATTGTGTGTGTGTGTGTGTGTGTTGTGTGTATTATATATATATATATATAAAATTATATATTTTTAATTTATATTTAAAATTTTAATATTTATTTATTTATATGTCGATGAAAACCCTTTAGATTTCGATGATTAATACAAAACAAAACAAAACAAATGATCCGTGCTATTAATTTTAAAGTGTTCTCGGGGTGCAGACCTCGCAACGCTTCTGTGGCTTTACCGAGCGCTTATTTGTAGCCAATTGTGATATAGAAGATTTTATTAGTTTCTAAAGGCAGACTAATATTTTAAACAAAATTTAATTATGCATATTATGTATGCTTTGATTTTTAATATAATGTTTATTATTGTTTTGTTTTTTTATAAAAAAATTATCAGTAGAATTTTTCACGTTTTAGATATTTTAAGTATTCGCCGCTAATATCCTTAACTGTTAACGCGGAAGATAATTTTAAATAATCAATTAGTTACGCTATTCTTTGTAAGGCATGTCCTAGGGTTTACACGGGGGAAACCGACAGAGCTTTGGAAGAAAAAAGAACGAATATAAATGAGTTGTTAGGTACGTTAGTGAATCAAATGCATGTTTTGTTCTCATATGTGGTGAAGACTATCAGCTTAGTTGGAAATTAATAGATCTTCGAATGCATACAAACGAAAAATGTTAAAAGCTTGATTCGCACAAGTGCTCAATTTCAACCGAAGTGCTGGTCAGTGGAGCTTACATGACCATACATCGTCATTAGTAAGGAAAGCCTTCCCTGGACTTTGACCTTGGCCCCCCTCCTGGGATTTGATTCAGCTCTTGTTTTTAATGTCTATCTACGACTACGTAAACTTATCAAATTTCGTTTATTTGTTCGTCTGGCGTAGAGCTCTTGACGAGACCTCGCTCCTTCTTTACTTATGACCTAGAAGAGCGCATAACCTGTACGCTTCAGAGGAACGTTGAAGGTCACACTCGAACAGAAAACCGAATCAAAACACATACAGAGAAAGCCTTATGCAAGCGTTCACGCTTTACTTGAGTTTCCCAGGGACTCATTCTAAAGGGCCAGGTTGCTACTTGATGTTTAAGATGCGTGTATGTGGTAAATTATTTGATATTGGGATACAGAATAAAAGCGCATAGTCAGATTCGTAGCATTATTTATATCACATATCCATTGTATATAAACAAAAGGGAGGTAAATATTCTTATATAAAGCATTCAATTAAAGAGATGAACTCTAGTCGCTCCCCATCATCGATAATCACTTGACACATTTTACGGTTGTTTGACTTTCCTACGCCCCATATGAAGCTTCACAAGAGGTCAAATTGTCTTTTTTTTAAATTTACATTTGAAGTTCTTCGGGTTGTACGGGGGATTAGGCTCAAAGGTAGTGTCTCTCTTCTTGATGACTAATTTCAGTTATTTGTTAGATATTTATGGATAAATTTTTAAAGTTTTAATATTTTAATTATTTATAATAAGGTATTTGCCGCTAATGACCCTTAGCTGTTGACGCGCAGATATTTCAAATACTCCAAATCATCAATCTCAGTTAAACCCCCCCCCCCCCGTGCAAGGGCATTTAGTATATGCTTTTCTGTAAACGTTTTGTGCTCACCCCCCACTCAACACTATTTTTTATATCTACTATGAGAACAACGAACTATCCTGAGGAATCAAACTCCCTAACAGACATTGTTTTTCCAGTAACAAGGTATGAAAATCGTATAGTTTCTTATCATTTACCTAATAACCCAACATCGGAAATATATTGAAAACTAACAGTATGGATATTACGTGTCCATATGTGCAAAGGTATATGAGTGTATAAATTGCGTAATGGTATATTGATATATTGTGTTTGTTATATGCTGTATAAATGCATGTGCATGTTTGGGTAAGTTAGTGATACAAAGATACTGAACACCTGTATAACATGTACATAAATTGTGCGGTGTAGCACGTAATTTGGTCCATGTGTATCGTGTGTAGTTAATCTGCTGAAATGGTCTCCGGATTCGATACTTTTGTTTCTGCTTTCCTCGACTATTCGTTTTTATTATTTATTTATTCTATTACTTTTTCCATTTAAAGAAAACGATTGATTCAAGCTCAATGTGATTTTCATCATTTCATGAGTCTTGTAATTGTAATGCACTGCTTCAAGTTTTGATTTTTATTGTTTCAGCTATTCTTAGCAGATTTGTGTGTGTTTCATCCTATACCATATGGTTATCACTTGCATTCAGTGGCCTGTAACCTGGTTATCTTGACCTCATCCACGTTTGCATTTGATATATAAAAATGACTGGCCACGGGCTGGCAGCCTTTATCAGAAAGGTATACCGAGGCAGAGCTGATTAATGAGCTAACTGATGAAAGGTAGGAACTGGACGTTGCAAGATCACGCTTGCACGCAAACCCCTTGTGCTTCTTCTACTTAGACCATAACACACGACCCACTAAATCAATTTCCACGGGAGTGTTTGTAAAAACTCCTATCATTACTCATTTATGGAGTAATAGTAATGTCTATGGAGCTAGCTAGTTGCACATTCCTTTTAGGTTCGTGTGACATGGTTTTTGGTTTATTATAATATATATATATATATTTATATAGATATCTATATAATATATTTGTGTGTGTTTGTGTGTGTGTGTGTGGTGTGTGTGTGTGTAAGTGTGTGGGGTGTGTGTGTGTGTGTTGTGTGTGGTGTTGTGTGTGTTTACATATATATATAATATATATATATAACTATATATATATCTATATAGATATCTACTATCTATATACATCCTACATACATCATATTATATCTATATATTATTAAATATAATTATATTTATACTATATATATATATATATATATATATATAAATATATAGATATTATATATATATATAGACATATATATATATATATATATATATATGTCTGTATATATATATATATATATATATATATATAGATATATATATTATATATTAGTTATAGTTATCTATATAGTTATATATCTATCTACGTTATATAATTCTCTGTAAATCAGCAGCTATCAGAGAAGGTCCCCGTCATCTTTACGTCATTCACGATTCAGTCCAGTCCTAGCTACACAGATATTTTTTCCATCTGCGGATCCTTCTACATCATCTGAGGAAAAAATATCAAGATTGAAGTACATGCCACAAATAAATCAAGATTGATTCTAATTCCCTTTGGGTGGTTATACAACCGGCTTAAGTGAAAATAAAGGTTCCGAGAAGGAAGACGATTTTTGAGAGTAAGAGACGGCAGATGGATCCTTTGCCAATGTTGCAGTATTGGTTGTTGTTCCTCGGGTTCCTTTCGCAGCTCTGTTATAATAGTATCTATGTTGAGGTATGACACTAATGGAAATGCTAAGAATGATATGGGAATACAATGATAATGATAATAAATCATAATAACAATAACAATAATAATCAAAATATCATTATTATCATTATATTATTATTATCACAACACACACTGAGAGAGAAAGAGTAGGGGAAAGAGGCTCAGCCGAAGGGCATGAACGTGCAGCTGCAGAGACACGAAAAAACGAGAATAAGTTGCGTTCATGTCCTTCATATACACTCGCTCAAGGACGCCACTCGAGTCGATGTGACCGTGATTGTGGAAAAATCGACGCTCAGATTATGACCAAAAATAAATGGATCGATGAGTATTAGAGAAGGCCATTGCTGCTTAGAGAGTGAGGAAGGACGAGAGAGAGAAGAAGAAGAAGAAGAAGAAGAGAAGAAAGAAGAATAAGAAGAGAGGGAGAGGAGAGAGAGTAGACAGAGAGAGAGATAGAGAGAGAGATAAAGGAGATAGAGAGAGAGAGAGAGAGAGATAGAGAGAGAGAGCGCGAGGAGAGAGAGTATAGAGAGAGATAGAATCAAGAAGAGAAGGGTGGATAGGGACAGAGAGGCAGATCGAAGTAGAGAGGGTGGTGGAGAGAAAGAGGAGAGAGAGAGGGGGGGGGGGACAGATATATAGAGATAGGGGGGTATGGAGAGAAGAAAGACAGAAAGATAGAGGAGAGAGAGAGAGAGCGAGAGAGAGAGAGAGTAGAGAGAGATAGAGAGAGAGAGAGAGAGAGTCGATAGAGAGAGTGAGTGAGTTAGTGAGGAAGGGAGGAGAGTGACCGCGAGAGAGGAGGGTTTCATAGACGTCCCCTCCCCTACTCCCCCTTGACTTCCCACGGTACCAGCACTCACCTGGTTTATCGCTTGTGCCAACTATGACCCTTCGCACAGGAACGGAACGACAATAACAAATTTCCCCCAAGCAGCATTCCGACCCTTATCGCCATCCCTTTATAACTATATGTAAAACTTATATCATGATTATTCTAAAAAGGTTTAGCAAATCCTTATTCTGAATCACTATGGTTTGTAATCATTATTACTGACTATGCTGTAGTTTCAATTTCACAATTTATTGTAGTTGTCCCATAATCGGAGTGCCCCGTCCAAACATGTGACCACAGGAACCTACGACTGCCTAAATAGAGCAGTCTGCACTGACTCTCTCCTCCTACTACTGATTAATTTTTTCCATTTCTTATGTTTTATGATATTTTTTTTCAAACTATATCGTAAAAAACAACTTGTAATCACGCTAACAAGCTATGCCGAGGCCACTTTTTGTGGGAGGGGAAAACCCCCCAAAAAAACCCCCTCAAAGCTCCAAACAGACTACTCACCCTTGGCCATGGCCGACACTCCTGCCAGGACGTTGTTGCCAGGCTTGTTCCTCTATAATCTAGCTACCATAACTCGCCGTGTTAACAAAGTCTAGCAACTGCGACAACTTTACTACAACACTCTCCAGAAATCAAGGCAGCAGTACAATCCAGTGTGGACATGTGTCCCTCCCCCACATTATTACAATAGTGATAGTGCATTGGGATAACACACCACAGAACAACCCTCCGAAGACAATTATCAACTCCTGCAAGCGAGAGATGCCTCGTCGCTTCTGTCACTCCAAGGCTTAATCTCACTATAACCATCTGTGGGACTCCGACATCAAGCATGGGCCAGTCTTCCTTCCGGCTCTGACATCGCTCCTTTCTCATGCACAGTACTCAACACCTGTTGCAGTCTTCTCCTTGCTGCAGTCGCCTGACATGTGCCATAATCAATCACACTACCTGAGTTCCTTTATCCTTGCTGTTCTGCATTTGTTTTAGGAAATCCCCTGTGAAGTTCAGTGTCCTGATTTTCCTCTCGCTCTCTGTACTCACCTATGTTCCTCCCCTCATAGAAACGATATCTCCCCCCATCTGGTATCCTATCTCCCACTCACTCTGCCTTTGCCTCCCCTCACTCATGCCCTACGGTTTGCCTAACCTTCCTCTATTAGGTAATCTAATTTCTCTGTAAGTTCCCTGTCAACCTAAATGAGTACTAAATTTGTTTTCTTGTTAATCATGATGATTTATGAATCTACACGATGCGATATTTCCAGTTCATTCATTATGAAGTATTTCACACAAAATCTTCCTATGTTGTGGGTGCATGTTTCAATATTTATCTTCATAGGAGAAATCATTCTTATCTAGCATGCAACTTCTCTTAATTATTTCCCCTCAATCCTGCATTTTCGCCTCACCTACTTTCATTTCCTTGTAGGAAATATATAATAATGTAGTTACTTACCTTTTTCAATAGGCATATCTGTTTCCCCACTGTCCTCTTGTACATGATTCTGATAATTTTCGTGGAGAAATCATTCCTTATTTTGCATGTCTCTGTAAACTATATGTCTTTCGAAACTTTACCTACAATCTCGATTGTCCGTACTGTCTTCTATCTCTCAGGTGGAATGTGCAATTTAACACTCTATTCCGAATCCCTGGACATGTTGCTTTCCAGTCCTCTTCCTATTTGGTTTGATTTCGTGTTGATATTGTAGCTCTCTGAGATATGGCACATGTCCTTCTGTCGTCAAGGATATATTACTGTCGTTCCCGTTTGTTTACCTCAGAGCTAGACGCGCCCATGCTTAAGCCACTGCCGACCCTCGACTCTCTATTCACCACTTTCACTGTCCTCGCCGGCCGATCCCTGCGCGCACGTCTCGCTCGTCCCGTTGCGAGCCCATTTCACGGACGTCCTCCCTGCCGCTCAACCTGCCGCAAGCTTCTGTTCTCTACTGTAACGTCGCTACAACTCCCGTCATGTCCCTGCCGTCGTCTGCTGGAGAAGACTGCCACCGGCGTGCCTCTCCCCGCATCCGTCTCACTCCACCACACCTGCTGGCCCTGTCTGTGCCCCTTGCAAGAATAGCCCCTGTCCTTGCCTGTCGAACCTGGTGACGCCATCGCCATGCGTTCTTCCTCTCATAGCTGAAGTCACTTACTGCCCCTCATCATCGGCTCGGTCAACACACACGGCTCACTCAAACCGCTTTGCCCTCTCGGGCATGGTACGACCACTCCTGGCCTGGATGCCTCTGCCGGGCCTGTCCACTGTACTCGACATGAATCATCATCATTTTATTCTTATATTAATTATTTTATTATTATTATTATTCCGCATTCTAATTCTTATTCTTATTCTTATTATCATTAACGCTTATTATATTTATTATCAATATTATTACTATTGCTATTATTATGGTTATTACTATTATTCATTGTTATTACTATTATTTTGGTTATTACTATTATTTATTGTGATTACTATTAATATTGTTATTACTATTAGTATTGTTATTTATCTATTCATTCGTGTTTATTACTGTTATTACATTTTATTACTATACTAATTATCCATTATTTTTTTATCATTATTGTTAGCATTAATATCATTATTATTATTACTATATAATTTTATTATTTACTATTACCATTGTTATGATTATCAGTTCAGTTTGCATTATCATTTCTATCCTTATTATTCTCATCATAATTATCATCGTCATCATCATCATCTCATCATCATCATTAATTGTTGTGTGTTGTTGTTATTGTATTAGTATTGTACATTCTGTTATTATTATTATTATCACTATCATCATCATCATTCATAATCATCATCATCAGTATCTTATCATTATCATTAGCTTATCTTAATCATCATCATCTCATCATCATCATCATGCACCATCCCTCATCATCCTCCGTATCATCATCCTCATCATCATCATCATCAATCATCATCATCTCATCATCCATCATCCTCATCATCATCATCATCATCATCTTCATCTTCATCCATCATCATCATTTTATTATTATTTACTATGTTTATTATCATCATCATCATCATCACCGTCATCATCATCATCATCATCATCATCCACCATCATCATCTTAATATTTACCATTTTTATTGATTGTTATTTTTTTATTATTATTATTAATCATTATCATTATTGTTATTATTATTATTGTTACATTATTTTATTGTTTATTATTAGTAGTAGTAGCAGTAGTAGTAAGTAGTATGTTGTCGTTGGTCTTGTTTTTTATTACTATTACTATTGTTAATTCTTATACCATATGATTATTATCATTATTATCATTACTATTATTATCTTTTTTTTTTTTTTTTTTCTCATCAAATTATATTATTGTTATTATCATTATTATCATCAATATTTTTATTATTGTTATTATCCTTATCATCATTATTATTATTACTATTATTATCATTATTATTGTTATTATTATTATTATTATTATTGTTAATTATTATCATCATCATCATTATTATTATTATTTTTTCTCATTATCATTATTATAATCATAATCATTATCATTATCCTTGTCATTGTCTTTATTACTTTTTTTCATTATTTATATCATTATTGTTATTATCATCATCATTCTTATTCTTATTCTTATTCTTATTCTTATTCTTATTCTTATTATTCTTATTCTTATTATTATTGTTATTATTATTATTATTATTATTGTATTATTATTGTTTATTATTAATTATATTATTATTTATTAATCATTATTATTATTACGTATTATTACTTATTCATTCTTATCTTATTATTATTATTATTATTATTGTTATTTTATGTTAATAATGTTATTGTTATTTTTATAGTTATTGTTTATCATTAATTATTGTTATTAATTATTATTATTATTATTATTATTATTATTATTATATTATTATTATTTATTATTATTTATTATTGTTGTTGTTTTGTTTATTGGTTGTTGATGATGTTGTTGTTTATTAATTTTATTATTTGTATTATTTATATTATTATCATTATTTTATTTTATTTTTTATTATTTTATTATTATCATTATCAGTATCATTATCATTATCACTTATCATTTATCATTATTAAATTTTATTATTATTATTATTATTATTTTATTATTATTATTCTTACCATCATCATCATTATTCATTTATTGTCTGTAGTATCATATTTGTTATTATAATCCATTATTATTATTACTATTATACTAGTATTATGATTGATCATTCCTATTATTGATTATTTTAACATTATATTATTATTATTATATTATTATTATTATTATTATTCTTATTAATTATTTTAATGTTAATAATGTTCTTGGTATTTCTTCTAGTTAGTGTTTAGCCTTATTAATTATTAATATTATTATGTTATTGTTGTTGTTGTTGTTGTTGTTTGTTTTGTTGTTACTACTATCATTTATCAATCATCATCATCACCTCATCATTATTTATAGTGTAAGAGTTGGCGCTCCCCACCGCCGCCCATCCGTATCCCCCGTGACCACACCGGCATATCGCAACCTGTTCGTTTTCCCGCTCTGGGGAGCCACTTTTCAGTGTGCCAGTCGCCCGCTTGTCGTCTCCCACATCTTTGTTATTCTTTCACGTATTTCGTTTTTTCTTTAATTACGGATTTTGGGGAAGTTTTAGGATTCTTTTGAGTTCCACCATTAGGCTCCGGTTTTTTGTCTCTAGTTTTTATTTTGTTTTACGTGTCCATTTCATGTGTTATTTCGTTCTTTTTATATAATTTACTCCTTATTTCTATTTTATGAGTACAATATTTTTATTGTTATTTTATAAATATTACTATTCTTATGTCTTTTTATGATTGTAAAGATGTACGACCGTACGTCACTGCATGTGTGTAACGCTATTTCCCCGCGAAATAACAGTCGTGCCCGCCCGTTGGTCAAAAAAAAAATTGTCTTTCTCTCACCCTCGCACTTTTGATGACTGAACTATAGCCGCTTTCAGCGAACACGGAGTCCGCCCGTTACTTCGGAGACAAAGCTACGTGTGTCCTGACCCGTTGTGTATGTATCAATTAGGAGCTAGACTAACCTAAAAAAAAAAAAAAAAAAAAAAAAAATAATTTATATAATGAGAATCATGAGGAGATCGGAATTTTCGATATTCCGCCCTTTCTCATACCATCTTATTATCATTTTTGATTATTACTACCTGATTTCATTCTTAAAGTAATTTATAATATTGTTTATCCTTTAATTTAGATTTACTTTTGGAGAAGCCTCTGAAACGACCTCACACCCACGGTATTTCTAGATCCGCTCTTTTAATCCCGCTAGCCACTCTCCACTCAGGGGTTTTCTAGGTCTTTCGGGGGAACAATTAATACACTCAAAATTGCGCAAAGGCATCCCCCTGGGCTACAAGCACTTACCCTCACATTATCATTCTATTATCATCCATTTTATTATTATTATTATTTATATCATTGATATTATTATTATTACTAATTTTGTTTATTATTATCAATTATTATTATTAATTTTATATATTATCATTGTTATTATTACTATTATAATTATTCATCATCATTACTATTATCATTATCATTATTATTATTATTATTATTATTATTACGGATCATTATCATTATTTTATAACTATTATCATTCTTTGTATTAGTATTACCTATTATTAGTAATAGCATCTTACTATTATTATTATTACCATTATCCGCCAGTTTCATCATCTCATCATTATTAATATTATTAGTCATTATTATTATATCATTATGTTATTTTTTTTCTATTTTTACTATCATTATCATTATAGTATTATGCTGTTATCATCATCATCCATTCCTATTATGAATCGTTATACCATTCATATTATTGCTATCATTATTATTGTTATTATTATTATTATTAGTTATTATTATCAATTATTATCATTATTGTTGTTTGTTGTTGTTCCTTTGTGGTTGCTGTTATTACTACTACTAACTACTATTACTTATTATTGTTATTACTATGATTATTATTTTCATTATTATTATTATCATCATTATTAGCATTATGTATTTATTGTCATTATTTTTAACATTGTATTACCACCATTTGCATCATCATCATTAACTGTTCATAAACATTATCCTTTTATTTATGTTATTATTAATTATTATTATTATATCATTATTATTATTACTTAGTTGTTGTTGTTGTTGTTTTGTTATATATTTCATTAGTATCATTATTCCTATAATTATCATTATTATCATATTATTGTGTATTTATTATTATTATTCTTAGTATCATTGTCATTATCATTATTATTTATTATTATTACTATTATATTATTATTATTATTATTAGTATTTTATTATTATCGTTATTATCTCATTTTCATTATTATCATTACTATTACCATCTCATATCTTGTTATCATTATCATTATTGTTAGTAGTATTATACTTTTATATTAATTAGCACACTGTTAATGGTATGGTCGTTTTTATTTTGTAATTGTTGTTTTTGTTGTTGTTGTTGTTGTTGTTATGAACTAGTATTATCATTACATTATTACAGCTTATTATTATTAGTATAATTATTAACGTTTGTGCTTATTATTAGCATAGTAATTATCATTACATAGTTCCTATCATTATCGATTACTATTACACTATCATTATTATCATCATCATTATCTATCATTTCATTATTGTTTTCATTATCATTATTATTATGATTGTTAATGTTAGCTTTTAAAAATTTTTTATTTAAAAAACATTTAATTGATATTATTGTTTTGTCGGTGGTTATTATCTTTTATTTTATTATCGTATTATTACTGTTTCATTACCATCACTTATTATTGTTTATTATTATTATCATCATCTTGATCCATGAATTTAAGATCAGGGCTGCCAAACCCCCAGGGGGCCACATCGCACACTTATTATACATATGCGGGGAGTCGATGCGGCCAAATGCATGGTTTGCCGTAAACTCGTATGGGGTATTTCAACAACAACACAAAAAAAAAGAAAAATGAAGAGGTAGTCTAATCTTAAAGACGAAGACAGCTTTAATTAATCATGTAAAACGGTCGACAGTAAAGCTGATATAGCAAATGTATCGCAGTCCGCACAGGGAGAAGGATAGTCAGATGTGCGAAGCTAAACCTCGCCCAGACTATGTCCCTGACGAGAGCCCGGCCTGTGCCTGATTATCCGACTGATTTTACCTGTTCTCCTAACTATTATGGAAATAAGGTACATTTTCTCATTAACATGTTTAGAGACCTGAAGTATGGAATCACAGGGCGGCTTTCGAAACTGTTTGTTTCTAGTTTGTGGGTGCATTGTATTTTTTTTTCCTTTTTATGTCCCGTAGTATCAGCAACGGAAGATGCTTTGGCCATCCATTGTCCTAGTATATTTTCCTTATGTTATTACTAAATGCGATCTTACCATTGATCAACTGATCGAACTTAATGTTTCTGCAATACATATCAAAGACTACAGATTTTCTGTATCGCATATCTACCTTTTCATATGTGATATAGTTAGTCAATAGATACATTGCTGAACAGTCGTCATCCCTTTTGTATTTTTTTTTTTTTTCCGATCTGAAAAGGGGTCATCCACAATTGCATTTCCCCTAATTGTGTGGAAAGTAGGCAGATATGAATAACTTGAAAGCAGCCGCCTCACCTCATGCTGATCGGTGCCACAGACATCGATCTACGCGCACAGTTCGCCCTTCTTTGTCCGGTGGTAAACATGGTAGTCCTACTTTCTTGGCATTGAAAAAACATATATATATATATATATCTATAATATATTTATATATATATATATATATATATATTATATATATATATCATGTATATATATGATATAGATGTATATGTATAATATATATATATATATATAAATATAATATTATATAGATATAGATTTAATATATAGATATCATATATATATTTATATATATATATTATTATATATTACATAGATTATATAATATATATTTATATATATATATAGATATAGATATATATATATTATAGATATATATATGTTTTTTTTTCAATGCCAAGACGTATAATACCATGTCTTAACCACCGACAAGAAGGCGAGTGCGCGTAAGATCGGTGTCTTTGGCCGATCATCATTGAGGTCGGCGGAGGGCTGCTTTCAAGTTAAGTCATTATCTGGCCTAACTTTCCACCCAGTTAGGGATGCCATTTGTGGATGGACCCGTTTTCAGATCGGAAAAAAATACAAAGGTATGACGACTGTTCCAGCAATGTATCTATTGACTAAACTATATCACAATGAAAAGGTAGATATGATATACAGGAAGATCTTATTCTTTGATATTATGCAGCAACATTAGTTCGATCAGTTCTCAATGCTAGATCGCATTTATTATTACATAGAAAATAATACTAGGACAATGGTGGCAGCACTCTCCGCGCTGATCTACGTACTAAACAAGGAAAAAAAATACAATGCAGAAACTAGACAACAACAGTTTCAATCCGCCTGGATTTCCTCTTCAGGTCTCTAACTGTTAATGAGAAAATGTCACTTTTCATAATAGTTTAGGAGAACATGTAAATTCATCGGTATTAATCAGCACAGGCCGGGCTCCTCTTCATGGACGATAGTCTGGGCGAGGTTTAGCTTCGCACATCTGACTTATCCTTCTCTTGTGCGGCCTGCGATACATTTGCTATATCGCTTACTGTCGACCGTTTTACTGATTATTAAAGCTGTCCTTCTTCTTTTAAGATTATCACTAACTCTCTTCCATTTTCCTTTTTTTTTGTTTTGTTGTTGAAATATCCCTACGTGTTTACTGTCAACCATGACCAAAGCCATTTTGCGCATCGACTCCCGCATATTAGTATCTAAGGTGCGTTGTGGCCCCCTGGGGGTTTGGCAGCCCTGATCTAAATTCATGGATCAAGATGATGATAAATAATAATAACAATAATAGGATTGTAATGATAAAAGTATAATCAGATATAATAATAAAGATATACTCCGGACAACACAATTATCATAATACTAATAATCTAACATGAACAATCTAATAATCAGGATAATGGAACAATTAATGATAATGATAATGATATGATGATGATAATAATGATAGTGGATGATAGTAATGTAATGGATAGTAAAAACTATGATAATGGATATTTACTATGGCTTAATAATAGAACAACGTTAATAGATTATATAAATAAATAATAACTGTAATAAATGTTTAGGTATACTAGTCATAACAACACAAACAACAACAAAAAACACAATAACTAAATAAAAACAACAATACCGATTAACATGATGATAATAATAATAAAGTATTAAAGTACTACTAACATAATGATAATGATAATAATGATTATATGATGATAATAGTAATGATAATAATGAAAATGATAATAACAATAATAATAATAATAATAATATAAAATAATCGCGCAATAGTAATAATAATATAATGATAATAATAACAATATAATATATAATAATAATTAATCATAATAATAATATAGTATGAATAATAATAATAAGGATAATGACAATGATAATAATAATAATAATAATAAATCATAATAAAATCAATGATCATTATAGTATATGAATAATAATGAAATTATCATACAACAACACACAACAACAACAATATAATAACACTAATAATAATAATATAATAAGTAACATCATAAAAGGATAATGATGAACAGGTTAATGATGCATGATGACAATGGTGGTAATACAATGTAAAAATAGTTTACAATAATATACATAATGATAATAATGATGCATCAATAATAATAATGAAAAATAATATAATAGTATCAACAATAATAATAATAGTAATTAGTAGTAAATAACAGCAACCACAAGAACACCAACAACACATAATGATATATGATAATAATAATAAATAATAATAATAATAACAATAATAACTGATAGCAATTATATGGTAATAACGTTATCATAAGGGAATGATGAATGATTGATACCAGCATAGAATTTTATAATGATAATGATTAGTAAAATAGAAAAAAGAACAATAAATAGATAATAATAAGAATGATAATAATAATAATAATGATAGTGACATTATGACATGGATAATGGTAATATGTAATAGTAATGAATGCTACTCACTAATAATATTAATACTATACTAATAGTAATGATAATAGTTATAATAATAATTATATGATAGTATCTAATATAAATAATAATATAATGATATTGATACTGCTAATGATATGATAATGATAATGATAATGAATGATAATAACTAAGAATAATAGTACTAGTAATAATATAAGAATAAATATTAATAATAATATGATATAGTATAATAATATTATAATCGTAATAATAACAATGATAATAATAATAAGAATAATATCTGGATATAAATAACATAATAGTATAATAATAATATCAATAATATAATAATAATAATAATAATAATGATGAGAAATACGTAATGAATAAGTGATGGTTAAGCTGTCTGTAAGCCCAGGGGAATCTTTTGCCGCAATTTTGAGTGTTCATTGTTTCCCCCGACAGAACCTAGAAGCCCTCTGAGAGTGGTAAGCGGGTAAAAGGGATTCGAGAAATACGTGTGGTGAGGTATCGTTTCAGAGACTTTCTCCAAATAAATCTAAATTAAGGCATAAAACAATTATATTAATTACTTTATGAATGAAATCAGGTATAGTACATCAAAAATGAATATATAAGATGTATGAAAGGGGTCGTAATATGAAAATTACGATCTCCTTCACTGATTCTCATTATATTAAATTAAGTTTAGTCCAGCTCCTAATTGATACCTAACACACCTGTCCAGGACACACGTTAGCTTTTTGTCTCCCTGAAGTACCGGGCGGACTCCGTTGTTCGCTGAAGCCGCTATAGTTCAGTCAGCAAAAGATTGGAGGGTGAGAGAAAGACAATTTTTTTGGGACCAGGGCGGGCACCGACTGTTTATTTCGCGTGAATAGCGTTACACACATGCCGTGACGTCAGGTCTTACATCTTTCAATCTAAAAAAAAGCATAATATATAGTAATATTTTCATAAATACAATAAAAATCTTTGCTCTCATTAAAATAAATAAGCGTACTTATTAAAATAACGAATAACATCATGATGGAACGTAAACAAATAAAACTCGAGAAACGGATCCGAATGTGTACTAAAAAGATCCTAACTTCCCAAAATCCGTAATTAAAGAAAAAAGCATACGTGGACGATAACACAGTGATGTGGGAGAACGACAAGCGGCGACTGGCACACTGAACGTTGGCTCCAGAGCGGGAAGCGACGGTTTGCGATATGCGGGTGGTCACGGGGATACGGAGCTTGCGGTGGGGAGCGCCCACTCTACAATAATAATAATACTGATGATGGTGATGAGATGTGAGAATGATAGTAGTAACACAACAACAACAACAACAAACAACATAACATATAATTTATATATAATGATAACATAATATAAAAAAGAACAATAACAGTAATTACATTAAATAATATAATAATAATAATATAAGAATAATAATATAATAATAATAATAATGTTACAAATAATAATAATATGTAAGATCAATATATAATAGGTATACTAGTCATAATAATATGATAATAATAGACAAATATGATCTAAGACATAATGATATATTATGATGATTGGTATATAATATAATAATATAATCCTATAATAATAATAATAATACTAATGATAATGATAATGATAATGCTAATGATACTTGATATGATATAATAATAATAATATAATAATAAGATACTATAATGCTAATAATAATAACTAATGAAAAAGAATAAAAATAATAACACACATCATCAACAACACACCCATAACAACAACACATAATATACTATAATAATACTACTATAATAATAAATAAACTATAATAATATAATATACCATAATAATGCTAACCATACTATAAAAAATAACAACTAACATTATTAACATTAAAATAAAATATCATAATAATAATATGATTAATGATAAATGACTAATGATAATAATACTAATCATAACAATAATAATAATAATAATAATAACAATAATAATTATAAACATAAATATGAAAATACAATAACATTGACACACTGTATATAATAATAATAATAATAATAACATAATATAAGAAAATAATAATACAAAATAAGTACTAATAAAATAATAAATGATATAATAATAGTAATAATAATAATAATTATAATAATACTTAATAATTAATAATAATAATAATAAATAATAATAATAATAATAACATAATAATAGAATAAGAATAACAGAATAAGATAATAATAAGATAAGAATAATAATAAGAATGATGATGATATAAATATGATACAATAATGAAAAAGTATCAAGCAACTGACAACGATAATGATAATGATTTGAATTATAATAATGATATGAGAAAAAATTATAATGATTAATGATAATGATGATAATAATCATGATAATATAATTATAATAATAATAACAATATGATATATATGATGATGATGATAATAATAAACAATAAATAATAATATAATAATAATAATAATAATACTAATACGTAATTAATATAATAGTAACAATAATCATAATAATTAATATCAACATAATATGATAATATAGTAATCTATATTATGCATATGATAATAACAATAATACAATATTGATGTAATAATGATAATTAACAATATATAATTTGATGATAATATTGACACAGCAAAAAAAAAGATATAAAAAAAGCATATAATAATAATACTAATTATAATAATAATAATCTACATAATAATAATAATAATCGATAATAATAATAATACTATATGATAATAATAATATATAATAAGATAATAATCATAATAATAATAATAATAATAATAACCATAATAGTATACAGTGATACTGATAATGAATCCTGAAATGGTAATATAATAACCATAAAAGTCTGTAATAAGCATGATGATGACATGATACTCATAATGTATGGAACTAATGATAATAATAATGGTATTAAAATAACAATAGTATAGTATAACAACACGACAACGACAACAATATCTGACACTACTACTGCTACTCTACTAATATAACATAAAATAATGATAACAATACATAATAATGAACAATAAATGATAATGATAATATAATATCCAAATAACATCCCTAAACTGGTAATATTCTGATGATGATGATGATGATGATGATGATGATGATGATGTGGGTGATGATGCTGATGAATGATAATAACAATAGTATGAGTACATAATAATTCTGATGATGACGATTAAGCTGAATATGATGATGATGATGATTCATGCTGATGATGATGATGATGTAAATAACAATAGTCATAATCAATAGTTGAATGATTATGATGATGAAGATGAAGATGAAGATGATATAATGAATGATGATGATGATGATGAGGATGCTGAGGATGATAGAAGAAACACTGATGATGATGATGAGGATGATGATTATGATGATATGTGATGATGATGATGGTGATGATGATGATAGATGATTATGAGGAGATCATGATATGATAAATGATCAGGATAATGATAATGATGCTGATGATGATGAGAATGATGATATAATAATAATAACAATACAGTATGACAATAATAATAACAATAACACACAACACATAATGATGATGGATGATGATGAGATTCTGTGATGATAATATGATGACTAATTAATGATAGAAATGATAATTAGCAATATGATACTGTAATCTAAACAATGGTAATAAGTAAACTAATAATACATAAAGTAATAATAATAATGATTTATGAAAACATAATGATCAAAATAATGATACATGTATCAGTAAATAACATACTAACAGTATACAATAATAATAGTACGACCAATACAATAATAGTCATAACAATAATATAGTAATAACATCATAATAGTATAACATATACATAGTAATAACAATAATAATAGTAATGAACAATAATAATAGCAATAGTACTAATAGTGAATATATAATAATAGTAATGATAATAAGAATAAGAATATAATTAGATGGGAATACTAATAATAATAATAATAATATAATAAGAATAAAATGAGATGATCTTGTCACGAGTACAGTGACAGGCCCGGCGAGGCATCCGGCAGGAGTGTCCGTCCATGCCCAGAGGGCACGCGCTTTGAGTGAGCTTGTGTGTTGACGAGCCCGATAGCTGAGGCGAGTGCCTTCATCTATGAGAGAAGAATGGGCGGCATGGCGATGGCTTCACCAGGTTCGACAGGCAGACAGGGCTATTCCTTGCCAGGGGCACCAGCACAGGGCAGGCAGTTGTGGTGAGTGAGAACGAGATTCGGCGAGACGTCAGGTGGCAGTCTCCGCGACTAAAGAGGCCGTGGACATGACCGGAGTTGTAGCGCGTACAGTAGAGAACCAGAAGCTTGTCGGCAGGTGATGCGGCATGGAGGAACGCCGTGAAATGGGCTCGCGTAACGGGACGAGCGAGACGGCGCGCCAGGGATCGCGGCGAGGACAGTGACGTGGTGATCAGAGATTCGAGGTCGGCAGTGGGCTTCAGCTGGGCGTCTAGCTCTGAGGACAACAACGGGAACGACAGTACTTAGATCTTTGACGACAGAAGACATATGCCATATCTACAGAGGCTACAATATCAACACGAACTCAAACAAATGGAAGAGCTGGAAGCAACATGTCAGGGATTCGGATAGAGTTTTAATTGCAACATTCACCTGATAGATATAAGACGTAATGGACAATCTAGATTGGTAGGTTAAGTTTCGAAGAAATTATGAGTTTACAGAGACATGCAAAATACAGAATGCTTCTCCACGAAAATATATAGAATCATGTACAAGAGGACAGGGCACAGATATTTTCCTATTGAAATGTAAGTACTACCTCATTTATATATTGCCTTCACGGAAATGAAGTAGTTGGCATGCGAAATGCAGGATTAGGAAATTAATTAAGAAAGTTGCATGCTATGATACGGAATGATTTCTCCTATGAATATAAATATGAAAACATGCAAACAAACATAGGAAAGATTTTGCTGTGAAATACTTCATAATGAATGAACTGGAATTAGCATCGTGGTAGATTCAATAAATCATCTGATTAAACAAGAAAACAATTTGTACTCATAGGTTACGAACTACAGAATTAGAGTACCTAATGAGGAGAGGTTAGGCAAACCGTAGGGCTGAGTGGAGGGGAGGCAAAGTGCAGAGTGGTGGGAGATAGATACAGCTTGGGGGAGATCTCGTTTTCTATGAGGGGAGGAACATAGGTGATTACGATAGCGAGAGAAATCAACACTTTAAAACTTCACAGGATTTTAATAAACAAATGAGACAGCAAGGATAAAGGACTCAGTTAGTGTTGATTGATATTGCACATGTCAGGCGACTGCAGCAAGTGATGAAGACTGCAACAGGTGTTGAAGTACTGTGCACTGAGAAGGATGCGATGTCGCTCGGCAGGGAAGCACTGTCTCCTGCTTGATGTCGGAAGTCCACAGATGTATGTGAGATTAAGCCTTTGGAGTGACAGAACGTCGACAAGGCATCTCTCGCTTGCAGGAGTTTTGATATTTGTCTTCGGAGGGTTTTGTGTGGTGTGGTTTTTTCCCATGCACTATCACTATTGTAATAATTTGGGGAGGACACATGTCCCACACTTGGATTGTACTGCTGCCTTGATTCTGGAGGTTTGGTTGTAAGTTAAAGTTGTCGCCGTTTCTAGACTTTGTTTAAACACGGTAGTATGGTGCTAGATTATAGAGACAAGCTGCAAAGAAGTCCTGCAGGAGTTTTTTTTTGGTCGTGCCATGCCCTGAGGGTGAGTAGTCTGGTTTGAGCTTGAGGTGTTTGTCCCATGGCCTCGGTCAGGAAAACAATGAGCTTTTTAGTGGAATTACAAGTTGTTTTTGTCCGATATAAGTTTGAAAATATCACTAACATAAGAAATGGAAAACATTAATCATTAGTAGGAGAGTCCTGTGCAACTCTCTTTTTTGGCAAGTCGTAGTTCCTGTGGCACATGTTTGGACGGGGATACTCGCTATGACACTACAATTAATTGTGAACATTTTGATAACTACCAGCATAGTCAGTAATACTGATTAGCACACCATAGTATTCAGAATAGGATTTTCTAAACATTTTTTAATATCTGAATAAGTTTCATATAGTTATAAGTGATGGCGATAAGGTCGGAATTGCTGCTCTGGGGGCCCTTTGTTATTGTCGTTCCCGTTTCTTTGCGACAGGTCTGGTTGGGCACAAGCGAAAACCATTTGAGATGCTGTGTAACCGTGGGAAGTCAGGGGGAGTAGGGGAGACGTCATGAAACTACTCTCTCTCTCTGTCCCTCTCCCTCCTTCCTCACTCCCTCAACTCACTCTCTCTCTCTTCTCTCTCTCTCTACTCTCTCTCTCTCTACTCTCTCTCTCTCTATCTCTCTCTCTCTACTCTCTCTCTCTCTTTCTTTCTTTCTTTCTCTCCATCCCCCCTCTCTCTATATTCCTGTCCACCCCCCCTCGTCTCTCTCTCTCTTTCTTCTCCACCCCCCTCTCTCTCTATCTGTCTCTCTGTCCCTCTCCCACCCTTAATTCTTCTTCTTCTTCTCTCTCTCTCTCTCTCTCTCTCTCCTCTTCTCTCTCTCTCTCTCTCTCTCTCTCTTCTCTCTCTCTCTCTCTGTCCCTCTCCCTCTCTTTCTTCGTCTTCTTCTTCTTCTTCTTCTTCTCTTCTTCTCTACATCTCTTCCTTCCTCCCTCTCTAGCAGCAATGGCCTTCTCTTTCCTTCTCGATCCATTCTATTTTTTGGGTCATACTCTGAGCGTCCGATGTTTTCACATCTACTGCAACCGTCTCGAGTGGCTGTCCTTGAGCGAGTGTATATGAAAGGACCATTACGCAACTAGTTCTCGTTTTATTCGTGTCTTCTGCAGCTGCACGTTCCATGCCTTCGGCTGATGCCTCTTTCCCCTCCTTCTTCTCTCTCATGTGTGGTGTTTGTGATAATAATATTTATTATGCTAATAATGATATTTTTATTATTATTGTTAGTGTTATTATTATTATTATCATTATCATTGTTATTCCATTATCTCCTATAGCAATTCCTATTATTGTCCCTTATCATCACATAGCTACTATTATTAACAGAGATGGCAGAAAGGAACCGCGGAACAACACCATAATTGCACATCTGGCAAAGGCTCCCTTCTTGCGATCAATCTACTCTCAAATAATCGTCTTTCCCTCTCAGAACCTTTATTTTCACTTAAGCCTGTTGTATAACCACAAAGAGGAATTAGAAATCATCTTGATATTTTTTGGCATGTTATGTTATCTTGATGTGTATTTTTTCCTCTATGAATTGGGTAGAAGGATCGCAGCTGGAAAAAATATCTTTTTAGCTAGGACTGGCTAATCGTTAATGACGTAAGATGACGTTACCTTCTCTGAATACTTGATTTACAAGAATTATATAACTATATATTTAGATAACTATATATATACCTATAACTATATATATATATATATATATATAGTATATATTGTCTATATATAATATATATAACCTACATATATCTATATAATATATATATATATGTATATATCTATACTATATATCATATATATCTATATCTATATCATATATTTATCTATCTATATCTATCATATCATATATTAACAACCCTCCCTGACCAGACTCGAACCCAGATCACTCCGGCTATTTTATATTCTATATTATATATATCTATACTATATATACTAGATCTATATTATATATATTTATATTATTATATGTATGTATGCTGTATATATATATATATATCTATAATATATATATATATATATATTATATTATAATTGTAAACCCACACCAAGCACACACACACCACACACCACACCCACACACCACCACACACCACACACACACACACACACACACCATCTATATATCTATATATATATAGATATAATATATTATATAGTATATAACTACACCCAACCATGTCACACGAACCATAAAATGAATGTGCAAACTAGCTACTCATAGACATTACCTATCTACTCATACATTGAGTACTGATAGCGAGTTTTTACAACACTCCCCTCGTGGAATTGATTTTAGTGGGCCGTGTGGTATGGTCAAGTAGAAGAAGCCAGGGGCTGCGTGCAAGCGTGATCGTTGCCGTCCAGTTTCCTACCTTTCATCAGTTAGTCATTATCAGCTCTGCCTCGTATACCTTTCTGAGCTAAGGGCTGCCAGTCCCGTGGCCATGTCTTTTTATTCTATCAAATGCAACGGATGGGTCATGGAATAACCAGGTACAGGCCAATGAAGGCCAGTATACCATATGTATGGATGAACACCAAATCTGTAAGAAATACTGAAACATAACTCCAACTTGAAGCAGTGCTTACAATACAAGACTCATGAAAATGATGAAAAATCACATTTGAAGCTTTGGAATCATCGTTTTCTTTTAAATGAAAGTAAATAGATAATAATAATAAAAACGATAGTCGAGAAACGCAGAACAGAAGTATCGAATCCTAGACCATTCAGCAACTTAACTACACACGATAACATGTACAATACGTGCTCCCACCGCACATTATTGGACATGTTAAGACAGGTGTTTCAGTATCTTTTTTTACTCACTAACTTACCCACACATGCACATGGATTATACAGCTATTCCAACACTATATATAACTCATATACCATTACGCATCTTTAGACACGCATATACTCGTTCCGCACATATTGGACACGTAAATCACTACTGTTAGTTTCAATATATTTCCGTGTTGGTTTTAGTAAATGATAAGAACTATACGATTTTCATACCTTTGTACTGGACAACATGCAGTTGAGGAGTTGACTTCCTCAGGATAGTTCGTTGTTTCTCATAGTATATATAAATATTGTGTGAGCAACAACTGTCTTACAGAAAGCATATCTACTGCCCTTGCACGGGGGGGGGGTTTCTAACTGAGATTGAGTGATTGCTTATTTGAAATATCTGCCGCGTCAACAGCTAAGGTCCGTTGCGGCAAATCCTTTATTTATAATATTAAATATTTAAACTTTAAAAATCTATCATAATATCTAACAAATAATAATAGATCATCAAGAATATATCCATCCATCAAGAAGCAGAATACCAATTCACAGTATTGCCTTCGACCTGAAGAACGACTGGCGCATTTTCCTAAGGTAAGTGTTAATTATTTAAAAGATTCCACTAATAACTGGTCGAGTTTTTAAGGTAGCTTGTTAAATGATATAAAATGAGAGACATGCTTTAGTTCCTGGTTATTGTACAATATTGCTAAGAAATGGATGCAAAGGAGTTACAGTTTATATTTACCTATTAGGCTTCTGTTACAGTAAATTACATGTATGTGGCACTATCTATAGATGGTATTCTGTACTAGGCAATATTATTCTGCACATAAAAAAAATGATCAACAGAAAGCATTATGGATTATGGTTTATATTCTATATATTTGACAACTGTATGGGTGTATTGTCTGCTTTTTCATGTTGTGACATAACTGTTATGTCCTCCAACTTAAAGATACCTTTCACATCATTGACTCAGAAGAAGCACTGTCACTAGCATACGGTGTGTATTATGAGATTGGGTGTTGGTTGTTGGCCAGTCCAGTAAACCGTAATAGAGTTTTTGGTGGGTACAAATATCATTCCATAACGCAGGCAATTACATCCCTATACGGTGCACAGATTGTAGATCATAATAGCACGTCGAGCTATCACTGATGCGCGCGGTCCCCTTTTTTCATCATCTCCGGCAATCATCCGAGAAGGAATCTTCCATGCAAGTGGAACTCCTCCATCAGTTGCAAGACAACGGTCTAGTTTTGTACCCAAACCCATGCAAAGGGGTCCCGAGTTAATCGAGGAGACACACTGTCTCCACGACGTCCTTCTGCTCCTTTGCCTCAGCCTGGCCTTGGCTCGGTCTTTTGTAATGGATCAGGTTACATCACGGGGGGTCTTCAACTGCCTTATGCAGCTTTTGCTTGCGTGACACCTTGTTGGCAGTTGATCTAAAAAGATATCCATCCGCATGTTCGTCACCATGGAATACCATCTCACCTCCTCCAAAAGTATGAAAACTATATATGTATATATATTTATATATATATATATCTATATACGATCTATATATATATATAATATTTATAATTTATACACACATACCCAGACACACACAACACACACACACACCACATACACACACACACACACCACCACACACACACACACACACACACACACACATACAAACACACACACACACACCACACCACATATTATATATATATATATTATATATATCTATATATATATATATATCTATCTATACACACCACACACACACACACCACAAACACACACATCACATATATATTATATATATAGTGATATATATATTAATATATTATACTAATATAATATAGACACACACACACACACACACACACACACACACAACACACCACACACAAACCACACACAACACACACACCACCCACACACACACACACAATTTAATATATTCTCCCACACACACCACACACACCCTTATATATATATATATATATATATATATATATATATATATATCAGACTATATATAACAATATATATATATATCTCTATATATATATATATATATATTATTATATATACTATACATATATAACTTTATATAATTATATATAATATCTATATATATCATATATTAACTCTATCTCATACACATATATATATATATATAAATATATTATATCTATCTATATATATTATTATATATATATATATAGATATATGTATAATATCTATTATATATATATATATATATATCTATATATATTTATGAATCTAATTATATATATGTACATACATGTGTGTGGTATGTTTTATATAGATGTATATTATATGATATCTATATACTATAATATATATATATATATATATAAAAATATATATATAATACACACACACACACACACACCCACACACACACACACACACACACACACACACCACACCCACACATCATAGACATACACATACCCACCACCACCACACACACACACACACCACACACACACACACACACACACACCACACACCACACACACACCACACCACACACACAACACGACACACCACACATACACATACGCACATATATAGGCATATCATATGTACACACAACACACATACACATGGTATATATATATATGATATATATATAGATTATATATATATAAATATTAAAAAATTTTATATATATATATATATATATATATGTATAACTAATAATATATTCACACACCACACACACTATATATAATATCTATAAGATTATATATTATATATATTTTATATATATATATATAGTATGTATATGCACACACACACACACACACACACACACACTCACACCACACACACACACACACACACACGTGTATATATATAATATATATATATATATATATATATTATATATATTATATTATATATATACAATATATAGTGGTGTGTGTGTGTGTGTAGTCTGTGTGTGGTTATACTATATATCTAGTATATTATATATATATGATATACTATATATATATATATATATATATCTTTAATATTTATTTATTATGGTCAGATTGAACCGTTTCAGATTTCGTGATTAATACACAACAAAACAACAAATGAGCCTGCTATAATTTTAAAGTGTTCTCGGGTGAAGACCTCGCACCGCTTCTGTGGCTTACCGAGCGCTTAATTTGTAGCCAATTGTGATTTATAAGATTTTTTAGTTTCTAAAGGCTACTAATATATTTAAAAACAACATTTATTATGCTATTATGTTGCTTTTGATTTTTTTATATAATGTTTATTATTGTTTTGTTTTTTTACATAAAAAATTATCATTAGAATTTTTCAAGTTTATTAGATATTTTATATTCCCGCTAATATCCTTAACTGTTAACGCGGAGATAATTTTTTAAATAATCAATTAGTTACGCTATCTTTGTAGGCATGTCCTAGGGGTTTACACTGGGGCAACCGCCAGCTTTGAAGAAAACAGAACGAATTAATGAGTTTGTTAGGTAAGTTATGAATCAAATGCATGTTTTGTTCTCATATGTGGTGAAGAACTATCATCTTAGTTGGAAATTAATAGATCTTCGAATGCATACAAACGAAAAATGTTAAAAGCTTGATTCGCACAAGTGCTCATTTCAAACGAAGTGCTGGTCAGTGGCTTACATGACCATACATCGTCATTATTAGGAGCCTTCCCTGGACTTGACCTTGGCCCCCCTCCTGGGATTTGATTCGCTCTTTGTTTTATGTCTATCTTACGACTACGTAAACTTATCAAATTTCGTTTATTTTCTTCGTCTGGCGTAGAGCTCTTTGACGAGACCTCCTCGTTCTTTCCTTATGAACCTAGAAGAGCGCTACCTGTACGCTTCAGAGGGAACGTTGGAAGGTCACACTCGAACAGAAACCGAATCAAAACACATACAGAGAAAGCTTATGCAAGCGTTCACGCTTTACTTGAGTTTCCCAGGGGACTCATTCAAAGGGCCAGGTTTGCTACTTGATGTTTTAAGATGCGTGTATGTGTAATTATGTGATATTGGGATACAGAATAAACAGCGATAGTCAGATTCGTAGCATTATTTATACACATATCCATTGTGATATAAACAAAGGAGGTAAATATTCCTTATATAAGCTTCAATTAAGAGATGAACTCCTAAGTCGCTTCCCCATCATCGATAATCACTTGACCATTTACGGTTTGTTTGACTTTCCTACGCCCCATATAAAGCTTCACAAGAGGTCAAATTTGTCTTTTTTTTAATTTACATTTGAAGTTCTTCGGGTTGTACGGAATGTAGGTCAGATTTATGTGATTCTCTTCCAGGTTACTTATTTTTTTTCATTGTATTTTTTTTATTTATTGTTTGATTCTTTAGTTGTGTGGTCTGTCTGCTATCTCTGTCGCACTCTCTCTCTCTCTCTCTCTTTTCTCTCTCTCTCTCTCTCTCCGTCTATTTGTCTTCCATCTTTCTCTCTCTTCTCTCTATCGCTCGCCCTCTCTCTTTCTCTTCATTATTTATAGGTACATGTTATGCGCGTATTTTTCATAAGTTCTCCCGTGTACGGATGGCTTGTTTACAGTAATAACTCTGAAGCTAGTTGCTTGTCTGCAAAGCAACAAGGTCGTGAAATACCTTAGTGGCAAATGAAAGCACCTGCTGCCTTTTATATGCGATGAGAAGGAAGCCTTTTAATTAATGGTCCTCTTCAGCGCGTGATCAACGACGCCGCAAGTCAACGGCCTCCGAATTCTATTGCTTAATATCTGGTGATTTTTTGGGACGCTTTCGATGTGATCCCTCCTGTAGAGTTATTTTTAATTATGGAGTATTTGATTCATCGTTCAATGAAAATACCAGGACGACAACCCTGAGAGAGTGATTTTTCTTTTTATCATCAAGGTGAATATTAATACCTTTTTTTAACTTTTATTTACCAAAAACTCGATACGTTCATCAATAGATGATAAACAAATAACGGAATTATGATTTTGCCTGTATTGTATTCATGCATACATGTATATGTATATCTACATAAGACCATCTATATATACCATTACACACACACACACCAACGCACACAGAAAAAAAAAAAAAAAAAAAAAAAAAAAATAAAAAAAAACACACAACACACTCACACACACACACACACACACACACACACACAACACCACACATATATATATATAATATATATATTATCTATATATATATATATATATAATATCTATGGGTGTGTGTGTGTGTGTGTGTGTGGGGGTGTGTGTGTGTGTGTGTGTGTGCGCCGCGCGCGTGTGTGTCTTTTATTTCATATATCACGCAATTTTACCTGTTCGGCATATAATTTATGTAACCACATATAACATATACATACATATGTATACCCAACACACCCCACACTTGTATTATATATATATATAATATATATTTATAGTATATCTATATAATATATATATATTAATAATATATAATATAATAGATATATATATCATCTATGCATATATAATATATATAATATATATAATTATATCTTATATAGATAATATATATATAATAGATATATATATACTTATATATATATGCATATATATACTATATATATAATATATATATATAAGATAAATATTCTATATGTATACATATAGATATCATATATATAGATCAATATATCTATACTATATATATATCTTATATATAAATAACATCAATAACGGTATGCTCATGTTTTGAGGCAGCCGTGGACCTCTCCACCTCCTTCGCCACTCAACTCGATCTTGGGGCGCGCTTTTTCTTTCTACTTAGTCCTCGAACAAGCCCAAGCCACTATCTTTGATGTTGTCGCTCAGTCTTGTCTTCGGTTTGCCTCTTCCTCTGTTTCCTTCACCATCCCGGGCAGCAAGTTTTTCTCAATATTTAACTTTCTCATCACATGCCCATAACTTTAATTTTCCTTTATTCAAGATGTCCAACAGCCGGTCTTTACAATTTATTTTTTCTCAGCACTTCATCTTCGTTTTCCTTCTCTGTCCAGTTAATACGAGTACTCGTCTGTAACACCACATTTCAACTATTATCTTTTTCTTGTCTTCTCTTCGCACCCAACCTCCGAACCATATGATGCATTGGGAAAACTAATGATTCAATCCTCAGCTTTGTCCGTAAGGTATGCCTTCGGTCTTTCCTAGATGTTATTGAGAGCAATTATGGCGTTTTTGGGCCTGGTAATTCTCTTTTTATCTCCGTGAATCCTATTATTAGTTTAAACAGCTCCAAGATAAGTTGAACTCTTTCCATTTTCCACACCATTCCTTGATTGTACATGTTCCATCATTGTTTCATTGCCGGTTATCTGTGCATCTTCATGAGTTCTTAGTTTTCCTTGTCATTAAGAAACAAGCCAGCCCTTTTCGCTTGCTTTCTCTAACTTTATCTAGTAGTTTGTTGTAGTCAGTGATACTGCTGGCATCAAACTATATCATCGGCGTACCTTAGATTTGATATTTTTGTATCCTCCAACATCTACAGATTCCTTCAAAATTCTCCCAGAGCACCTCTCATAATTGTTTCAGAATGTATGGTAAAGAGGTGCGGAGACAGAATGCAACCCTGTCGCCTCCTTTGTTTTGGACTTGGACCATCTTTTAACCCATAATGTTTCTTACAGTTGCTTGTTTTGGGTCATACATTGCCTTTTATTATTGGATGCATGTATTTTGGAAAATTCATTATCGTTGATGTTATTCAGAGGGTATCGTGATCAATCAGTATCAAAAGCTTTCAATATAGATGAAAACCCGGTATAGGTCTTTTTGATGTTCTCTGTTTTTCTCTATTATCAATTTCAATTTAGATTCTGTTTCTGGTACTTTTCTCAGGGCAAAACTGCTGTTCGTCTGCAATTTTCTTCTCTTAACCTTCAACTCATTTCTTTCATCAATAATTTTCACAAAATTGTGCTTGCTGTGACTTATTAATGCAATTGTCTGGTTATTGTTGCATTGGGTGCGTCACCTTTTTTTTAGGTATGGGACAAAGACCTGATTTTACCCGTCTTCTGCATCTTCTTCAGTCCATATTTTCCGTACAAAGTTTGTAGCAGAAGTATTCACAACTTTGGCAGCATTCTTGATTAGTTTTCTTATGTTATTTCATCCATTCCCGGTCTCCTGTCATTCTTCAACGCCTTCATGGCCTGCCTGACGACGCAATTAAAGCGAAAAGGCCTTCGGCATCTTCAGTGTGTTTTCTTGTACTTCCCTTCGTTGTTCTACTCTGCAATATATATATTATATATCTATATATATATTTTAAAAATAAAAAAATTTAAAAATATAATATATATATATATATTTATCTATATATCATATATAAATGTACACACACACACACCCCATACACACCACACGACACATAACACACCACACAACAAAACACACACTATATATTATTATTGGTGTGTGTGTGTGGTGTCTTTCTCCTCGAGATGGATACACAAGACCACCTTATATAAATGGTGTGTGTGTGTGTGTGTGGTGTATCCATCTATCTATGTTTCTCTCTCTCTCTTTCACTTGGAGAGAGAGGAGAATATGATTATATCAACTTGAGAAAAACAACACCTAAAATGGACATTATTTTACATATCTATTTAATATCGTTGTTTCTATGTTTATTATGGTAATTGTTATATTTTTCGTTTTGTCATTATCATTGTTTTTATTTTACTTTTATTTGTCTTGTTATTATCTATCATTGTAATTACGATTATTTATCATTATTTTTATTACTTTATTGTTACTACTATTATGATTACCATGATTTCTTATCACTATAATAATAATAATAAATTGTAATTCATAATAATAATTCATAATATAATAATAATTAATGATAGCATAATAATAATAAAGATAATGTAATAATAACAATATGATGATCTATAACAATGATAGTAGCAATAAGAGATATGAACAACGATAATGATAGTATATATAATGATAAGAAGAAAACAACAGAACAAAAAAAATAAAAATAAAATAAATCACGAGTGCGAAACAACAATCTATTGCATACAATCACACACACACACACCACACATACACACACACACACACCACACACCACACACATATCTATATATATATATATATATTATATATATCTAGTATAGATATATATATATCTATAGTGTGTTTGTGTGCGCGCGCGCGCGCGCGTGTGTGTGTATTTATATCATTATCACGCATTTACCTGTTTGCATATATTTATGCATACACATATACATACTATACATACATATGAGACACACACACACACATATGTATATATATGACATATTATATATATATATCTATATATATAATAATATATGCATATATATATATCTATATATATATATATATTATATAATATATATATATCTCTTATTCTATATATGCATATATTATATATCTATCTATATCTATATATCTATCTCTCTATCTCTATCTATAGAATATAACTCTATATCTATTCTTATATAATATGATATATATAATATCTATATTGTTACGCCGACCGCCTCGTCTCGCTGCCACCAACACAAGGCAGGCTAGGCAGACGGCGTGCTATTCACAGGGTCGTGACACTGACCAGCCCATAGTGCAACCGCCCACCACAGCGTCTTTTTTTTGCCCCCTTTTTTCCTTTTTTCCCCCCCCTTTTTCTCCCCTTCTTTTCCCTTTCCCCTTTCTTTTCCCTTCCTTTCTTCCCTTCCCCCCCCTTTTCCTCCCCTTCTGCCTTTTCCTTTTCCCCTTTCCTCTCCTTCTTTTCCTTTCCCCCTTTTCCCCCCTTTTCTTTTCCTCTGCCTTTTTTTCCCCTTTCCTTCTTTTCCTTTTCCTTTCCCCCTTTTTTCCCCCCTTTGCCTTTCCTTTCCCCTTTTTCCCTCCCCCTTTCTGCCTTTCCTTTCCCCTTTTTTTTCCTTTTCCTTTCCTTTCCCCCTTTTCCTTCCCCTTCCCCTTCCTTCTCCTTCCCTTTTTTTCCCCCCTTTTCCTTTCCCCTTCGTTTTCCTTTCCCTTTTCCTCCCCCTTCTGTTTTTTTTTCCCCCCTCCACTCCAAAATCTTCCTAAATGCGCTCCTCGCCCCACTTAGCCTTAAATCCGCCCCCGCATTTCCCCTCCCCTTTTTCTTAAATATTTTTCCCTGTCTTTCCTTCCCCCCCCCTCTCGCCCCCTTTTTTCCACCGATTTCCTTTTAAGTCCCCCCTTTTTCTCCCCCCCCTTCCCTTTCCCCCCTTCCCCATCCTATTTCCCAAAACCCCCCCCCCCTCTTTGATTTTTGTTTAAATAAAAATCGCAGACACGGACGGGGAAGTATTTAGACAGGTACTTCCCCTCGAAGAAAAAGATGATAATGTGATATTGATTTTAATAACAAAATGGTATTAACTACTTAATAACAATAGCAAAAATTTAAAATGAGGGTTTTAGTCAGAAGGGGATTCCATAGATTTTAATGTGGGCTATTTTGCTTTTTTCTAACATGCATTTTGTCAATTATCCTTTCTTTTCCAACATTCAAGCCCGCAGTCACAGGTGTGTAAGCGAAATGACCGAGGGGCGAAAAAGGAAATAATAGGATTATCATTTTTTTTACTCTTATCGTTTATTATCGTTATCATTTTTATTGTTTTTTTTTATATCTTTAGCATAAAAATAATAATAATAGCAATGGTTGTTTTTGAAAATAATTTAATCATAATAGTAATTATATTATTGTTTTTATATTTTTAATACTTTTATACCCCTGATAACTTTTTTTGTTATTTTTAATGATTTTAATAATAACAATAAATATAATAAAAATAGTGAATATTATTTTTTTTCTTTATTTTAAAATTATTTTATGACTGCGATTACTACTATATTTTTTTTACATTATTATTATGTATTTTTTTTATTATTATATCATTTAATTCTATGCTATTATTTTTTTTTGTTACTACGTTATCGTTTTTGTAATTGATATCTGTTAATTTACTACTTTTATGAAATATCATTTGAGAAAAAAAAAAAAAAATGGACATTTTTACATTTTAAAATTTATTATTGTTGTTTCTATTTTTATTATTTAATTGTTATTTTTCTTTTTGTCTTTATCTTTTTTATTTCTTTTTTTTTTTGTTAATTCTATCATTGAATTACTATTATTATTATCTTTATTTTTATTACCTTTATTGTTATACTATTATGATTCCCCATGATTTCTCACTTATAAAATAATAATTGAAATAATAAAAATAATAATAAAAATGAAAATAAAGAAATAATAAGATAGCAATAAAAATAAAAAGATAATGTTTAATAAAACAATATGATGAAATAAAAATGATAGTATCGATAAGAATGATAATGAAAACGAAATGATAGTAAAAATAATAATGAAAGAAAACAAAAAACGAGAAAAAAATAAAAATAAAAATAAATCCGAGGTGAAAAAACAACTATGCAAAAAAAATCATAGTGAACATTTTGGGAAACAAGAAATTAACTCTGTAGAAAAATTTGGAAGGGGATAAATACGTTTTAAAAAATTTTTTTGATAACGAAAACCCCGTGCAGGTACTTTTCCAATTTAAAGCCCATATCAAAAAATAAAAGGACGTTTAGCGGAGAAGGGTTAGGTTCCAGGGGCAGCGGGGTAGACAGTTCATCTCGGTCAGCCCGTTTTGAAGTTTTTAGGCAGCATGTGAGGAACATGGGGGAAAAGAATTAAAATGGAAGACAGAAAACATGGGAGTGCTATTGGGATTAGGAAGACAAGGGAGTTTTTTAAAAATGCAATGAAACAACTGAAATTTAACTAATGCTATGGCAATATTGTTTTAATAGTAAATCATTTAAAAAAGGGGCTAGAATCAAGGCATATTCAATATCGTGTTGATCTGTTCTTTATTAACATTTAAATAAAAAAAGATAGGATTTATAAGTGTAATTAAATAACTAAGTGCTTTCTAATATTATGGTCACGGAGTGGGGACAGTGACGAGTCTTTATTTTCCGACGGGCTCAGATGGATTTTTTTTCAACAAGTTTTATTTTTGTCATGATTTTTATTTTGCTTGTTTGATTTTGATCCATATATTAATAGAAAAAAAAACTAAATTTTGTTTTTGCTATAATTATTTGTTCTTGCTTTTGTTTTATTTTTTTTTTTTTTCAGCGAAAATTTTTAATTCACTGAGCAGTTTATAATATAAAACTTTTTTTTTGGTATTGGTTATTTTGTAATATCAAAACATTAAAAACTT
>NW_023659586.1:55000-60000 GCF_015228065.2 Penaeus monodon
TAAAATCTCCCATTTTTATTGTGAAATGGGATTTTACTCTCTCGCTGGCTAAATGAACATCTTCATAGAAGCTCTCTATTTCTTCATCACTGTGGCTGTATATGTATATATATATATATATATATATATATATATATATATATATATATATATATATATATATATATATATATACATATATATATATATACATATATATATATATATATATATATATATATATATGTATGTGTGTGTGTGTGTGTGTGTGTGTGTGTGTGTGTGTGTGTGTGTATAAATATAAATATACGTATGTGTATAAATGGAAATATATATGTATAAATGGAAATATATGTATAAGTATATACATATATGTATAAACATATATATATGTATGTATAAATATATACATGCATATATATATATATATATATATATATATATACCTGCATATATGTGCATGTATAAATATATACATGCCTATATATCTATATATATCTATATATCATCGGGGCGCATCGTCGCATCCACCCTTCGCTTCCAGCCACGGGTGTCTCTCATGGCGAGTCTCTAGGCAGGCCCTTGGCCCATCTCTAGCTCGTCACGACAGGTCTGGTCAAGCTGCCCAAGCCATGACCTATTAGGTTGTCCCAGAGACATGGACTACACTACCAAGGTATGTAAAACTCTATGAAACTTCAATACAAGCATGTATCGACTGAACAGTGTCCCCTAACAGACCCTTGAATCATGGATCTTGGTCTTGGTCCAGGATACCTCTAAGACCAAGGGTTTTGCCTCATTGCTGAATGCAGCTGGATACCGCACTGAAGTCACCCAGTATGATGTGCATGTCTTGCCAGGAACATTTGTCTGCCAGAGATGCGAGTTTGGCATAAAACAGCAATAAGAGACAAAGCCAAAAGCATGCTTCAGTCTCAATGCCATAATGTGCTTGTCAACTGGTGTTACCAAAACTACTGATGGCTGAAGTCAACTGGAGAAGGTGACCATCGCTACAGCCTGACCAGTACAAGGTCGTACCACTGTCAGGTCTTCTCCAAGAGATCAGTCATTTTAACTCACACCACTTCACTTCCCCTGATAGCATGATTGGATGTTCCAAGCTCCTGAGGTTAAGCTTCGAAACCACCTCTGTCACCCCTGCTGATGTTGCCACATATAAAGTGGGGTGCCAGACTTCACAATGGGTAGGCGGCTGTCAGGGAGCAGGCAAGATGAGTAACTCCTGTTCCCATTCTGCACCCCAACAGTCGCCCTCTCAATGGGACCCACAGCCTGCCTCATTTGCTGGGTGAGAGGGGCACTAAGCCTTACCCAGCAATTCCAATTGCTTCACTTCTGGTGAGTTATATCTGGGGGGAGTAGGACTGGCAAATTTATATTTATATAGATATATATTTACATATATATCTATATAAATGTATATATACACACATATACATACATACATATGTATATTTATATATATGTGTATATATAAGCATATATATACATATATATATGTGTGTGTGTGTGTGTGTGTGTGCGTGTGTATATGCATATATATGTATATATATGGATATATGTGTGTATACATATATAGGTATGTGTATATATATATGCATATATATGTACATATTTTTTAATATATATGCATATATATGTACATATTTTTTAATATATATGCATATATATGTATGTATGTATATATGAATATATATACATATATATGTGTGGGTATATATGTATTTATGGTATATATACATGTATATATGTATTCATGCACACACACACACACACACACACACACACACACACACACACACACACACATACACACACACACACACACATGGATGGGTGCTTCTTGCTCAAGGTGATGTGAAGCAATCGTGTGGTAACCACATGGGGCTAAGTGCTTGCATGTCTTCTATGCTTGCAGCTGCTGCCGCTGGCTATATGCGAAAAAGGGAGCAACTCTGCATATGTCTCCCTGGCCAGTGCACAGCCTCTCTGTCATTGATACTTTCTGCAGTGCCTCCTTGTGGCCACCCATGGAATGTGGGATAAACTGTGGGGGATCTCGATGCAGCAGGAGGCCCCAGAGGTACAGAGCCATGGCCCACCAGTGTGTGAACATGCCCTGGCTCTATAGCAAGTCCTGCCCCTCATCCACCCTGGGGTTAATGGGCGGCTTAGGGGAGGTCGGCATTGCCAGCCCTCCTCCCTCCAGATAACTTGGGGGAGGGATGCTGTCCCTCCGACCCAGGAAGTGAGGCGGGCTGTGGGTCCCATTGAGAGGGCAAATGTTGGGGTGCAGGAAGGGATGAGAGGGACTTGTCCCACCTGCACCCTGGCAGGCACCAACCCAATATGAGGCCTGTGGGGCAAAGCCCAAGGGAACCCCACAGGAGTATGTTGGGCTCCACAGCCTGCCGACTCCCTTTATTTGGAACAGTGTTGGTGGGGGTGGCAGAGGTGGCATCCACCTGGAGTGACTGCGCAAGGCTTAACCTCAGGCGAGCTATCTGGGTAATCCCCATGGTACACCAATACTGGTCAGGCAGTGACGATGGTCATCATCTCCAGGAAGTAGCCATAGCCATCTCCAGCCAACTTCAACCCTCGGTAGTTGAGGTAACACCGGTTGATGAATGTATTATGGAAGTGTGACTTAAGTATGCTTTTGGCTTTATGTCTCTTATTGCTGTGTGCACTCCTCCTGATGTTTGCAAACATCAGGAGGATAATTCTATGCCAAATTCACATCCATGGCAGACAACTGTCCCCAGGGAGACATTCGCCTTGTTTTGGGCAACAGTGCATCATCCAGGTGTGATCAAGCTGGCTACGAGATGTCTGTCGGCTCCCATGGCTTGGGAGCTAATCCAAGCAGCTAGAACAGCCTCCTTCTCCAGGACTTTGCTAGGTCCCAGATATTGAGGATTTCTGGCTCCTGGTATCAGTGCTACAACACGCATCACTGGACATGGTATAGCAATATGGGTATTGTGGCCAAGAAGATCGATCACATCCTTGTCAGCACTCGATGGAGGATCCTTCAGAATTGCAGGGTTTACCTGAGTGCCAAGTTCTGTGGCACTGATCATAGGCTGATAGTGGCTACCCTGCGGGTCCACTTCAAAACTCATTGTCCCTCCAGTGGCCACTCTAGGGTATTTCACTTGGACAGATTGAGGGAGGAGTGTGACCGTTGGTTCGCCACAGCAGTCTCTCATCGATTCACATATCTTGAAAACCTAATGGACCAGTTGCTGTGTGGGAGTCCTTCAAGCACAAAACACTCGAAGGCAAGGCAATATTTTATCTCCCTGGAGACATTGGAGGCCACTGAAGTGTGCCGCATGGCTTGGCTAAATGGCAATCAGGTGCATAGGGCTCAGACATTGCTGAAAAAGGACAAGGAACAGTTCATCAGGAATCTTGCTGAGGAGGTTGAAGGCCATTTCTTGGTAAATGACCTTTACCCTGCCTACCAAACCCTGAGAAAACCAAAACTCTAAGCCCTCCTCACAGATTACTGCAGTCTGCTCATTGAATGGACAGATCATCTCAGATCATGTTGGGGTTCGTGAACGAGTTTTTTGAGCAGTTGTACCAGGTAGACCCTCCAACAGTTGGTTTGGATGCAAATGGTATTACAATACCTGAGCCAGACCCACCCACCAGCGAGGAACCTCCTACCCGACTCAGGTTAAGATGGCGATTTCCAAGCTGAAGAGTGAAAAAGCCGCAGCACTATGTGATATCCCTGGTGAACTGCTAAAGGCTGGGGTGAATCTATAGCTCAGGGCTTGCCATCTGGCAGTCTGGTTCCATTTCCCCCTGACCTGTTGAGGGGCATAGTCATCCCTCTCTAGAATGGAAAGGGGATCGTTGGGACTGTAGCAACTACACTGCTCAGTATGCCAGGCATACTGAGCCCACATTCTTCTGAAATGGATCACGACCACCTGCTAAGGCACCAGGGATCAGACCAGTCTGGATTCACTCCTGCCAAGTCCACAATAGACTGTTTCCTAGCATTTTGAGTAATTGTGGAACGCCGTTGAGTTTAGTTGTGGGTTGCATGCAACCTACATCGACCTCAAGAAGGCGGATTTTTGGCCTAATAGCAATAATCCAATTTACAAAAAACGAAATACAAAAATTCAAAGATTATTGCGACAAGATAAGGAAAAATATTTAAATGAACATTACCAGAGAATTGAAAACTGTTCTATCAATAAGACAACTAAAGAACTCTACCAAGGAGTACGAAACATCACACGAAAATTTAAACCTACAATGGACACTATCAAAACTGAAGATGGACTTGTTTTATGTGATGGAAAAGAAGTCAAAGATAGATGGAATCAATATTGTTCCAACCTATACAAAAAGAATAAAGATCTAACAACAACATTAATTAGACTCAATGACAACGAAGATGAACCACCGCCACTGCTAGACGAAGTTATAAAAGCCATAAAAGAAGTAAAGAATAACAAGAGCCCCGGAATAGATGAAATAACAGCAGAACTAATTAAGAATGCTGGCGAAAGTGTTGAATACTTCTACAAACTCTGTACAAAAATATGGAATGAAAGAAAATGGCCAGAAGACTGGGTAAAATCAATCTTTACTCCCATACCTAAAAAAGGTGACGCACTCCAATGCAACAATAATAGGACAATTGCATTAATAAGTCACAGCAGCAAACTTTTGTTGAAAATTATTGCTGAAAGAATGAGGTTGAAGTTAAGAGAGGAAATTGCAGATGAACAAGCAGGTTTTCGCCCTGGAAAAGGTACCAGAAACCAGATTCTAAATTTAAAATTGATCATAGAGAAAAACAGAGAACATCAAAAAGACCTATACCTGTGTTTCATCGATTATGTGAAAGCTTTTGATACTGTTGATCACGATATCCTCTGGAATAACATGAACGATATGAAGTTTCCAAAACACATCATCCAACTAATAAAAGCCATGTATGACCAACAACAAGCAGCTGT
>NW_023659586.1:67500-71141 GCF_015228065.2 Penaeus monodon
GTTGTAAAAAAAAAGTACGTGAAAAAAAAAATTTTTAAAGGGCCCTAGAGCACGAACCCCCGCAACGCCCCAACACCAGCAGGGGGGATACATTTATATGACAAAAAAATCCTTTACCCCTTTTGAAGCTAAAAAAAACGTGTTTCTCCCCAAAAAAGTCATAGAGGGCCCTAAAAAAAATTTGTAGCCCACATAAAAATTTAAAAAATTCATAAAATTTCCCTAAAATGAAAAAGTTCATGATACCTGTTAAAAATTTATATCTGAAGCCAAAACAACAAATCTTCTTTTTATAAAGTTCAAAATTTTATTTTTTTGCTTTTTTAGTTTTCATAAATTTTAAATTGAAATTCTAGCCATCGAAAAAATGGCCCCAAATTACCTTTTTGGGCAGACCCCCCCCAAAAAAATTCCTTTACACCGTAAATATTTCACAAGCGGAGCCCCAACACCGAGAAATAATCGTGACGAAGCGAATATGGAGCTCAGGTTCTAAAAAACAAAAAATAACAGAATAAAGCAGGATTTTTACTGTTTATCACCCGGGTTTTCACCCAAATTTTCGTTAAACCTCTTTAACTACGGTAGTTATAGACATTAAGCAATTTCCCCAAAATTCCTTTTGAGGGCCATGGTAAGTGTGCCGTTTAAATTTTTTTGGGGTTTAAATTCCATTGGTAATATTTTTAAATATTGTTTTAATCACTTTTTTATTATCAAATTTATATTTAAAAACATTCTTTTGTGTACAAATATTGTTTTTTGAGCAAAGCAATTTTCACGACACTTTTTAATCACCGGCACCTGTTGCATGCGAACTCCCCGGGTTTTCGTATCCCAAAAAAAGTCAAAATTTTTTAAAATTATTTTTTTTTCAATCAACCGTTTATTTTAGGACAAATTTTTAGTTTATATTTAAACACGTTCGTATGAAAAAAAGTGATTTAAGTAAAAAGTAGTATTCTATTCTTAAATGAGGCCCCCCGGCCGTATGATAGGCCACGCGATATTGAGACCCTAGAGTGGGGTGCCATCGATAAATTGTTAGGCCACGTGTATTTAAAATTTTTATCTATTTTTCCGAAGGGCGCTACAGGGGAGCCACAATATTACCCTGAAACAAAAACTAACCGTTTGAGCGAGAAGGCGAATAATTGGTCCTTTCGATTCAAATTTAGTGATTCTAAATTTTACAACTAAAAAAGGGTATTAATACCAAAAAAAAAGTCGCGCTGGGGCAGGGGGGTCAAAAGACGGGATGGTTCTCCCTACCCAAACGCACCCATGATACGGGTGCAACACAAACTACAGCCGCATTTTAGAAAACGGTTTAAAGTTTATCAAGGCAAGGATTTGTAAAGTTCAATTCCTTTATTTTATTATATTTTCCAAGGGGTTTAACAAAATTTAAAGTGTCCACAAACCAACCGTTAACCAAACATTTTTTTCCCTTTGGGTCACATTATAAAATTAAATTTTTAACCTAGTAACAAGATTTGTATTAGTTACTATTACCAATTTAATTTTTTACAATGATCAATATAATAAAAAAAAGCGTTTAATTTGGTTTCCCCTTTAAAATTTGAAATTTTACTTGTTCCTATATTGGAGAGCGCATATTAAATTTTTTTGCTCTTTTTATACTTTCAGGTACAAAGAGTAACACCAAGAAGCAAAAACTGAGCGGCTTTGCGTTTCAGAGAGACAAAAGGAAAAAAGAACACAGAAATGCGGGGATTTCGTCAGTTATGACCGCGGGCCCCCCAAAAATCACACAACTCTGGTGATGGAGAAACAGAACCGACGGGAAAAACAAAAAGAACCGGTAGTACAAACCCAGAATTGGGCGTGAAATTTACCTTTTAACAAAAATCCCACACGATAAAAATCGCGAAATTTCTTCACCCCCCAAAAAAATCAAACTAGCAGAGGACCCCCAGCACTGCCCCAAAGGGCGCATGCAAAAAAAACCGCAAGAATTTCCCATGCTGCTGGGAAAAATTTTTTGCCAAGTCATCCGGTAAAACGGTCGTAAACGCGAATTAAAATGGATTTTCCGCGGTGGTATACGACTCTGGCAAAAGGCCCCTTCCGGGATGATAAATTGAACGAACCATTAGGCGTTGGGTTGTCTTTTAAAAATATGAAGGGCCCTCCTGTGAATGAGAGAAGGTCGTGTCGAAAAATTGGTTTTTAAAACACTTTGGGAAAAGGTGAAAAATTTAAAGGTCTGGCCTTTTTGCCCTCAAAAAAATGGCCTGTTCGGCGCCTTTCAAAAATTCGCCAACGCTTTTGGTAAAAAATGAGGGGTTTTCCCAATGGATGGATTTACGGTGAAACAGGAAACTTCAAAACTTTAAAAAAATCGTGGATCGTTTTTTAGCGGAAGTCGAAAAACGTTCGGCAACCAAAAGTTGACGTGCTTTGGCTTTATGCAACCTCTCACTTGTTAAATGAGCGAAATGACGAACGAATTAAAAAAAATCAAAATTTTTTTTCTACTTTTCGGGGAAGATGCCCGAAAGTCTCATTTTAAGAAGTAAAACTTGCGGAGGCTAGCATGTTTCCAATTGACACAACGATAACCAAAAATGACCCAAAAAACGGGATTCCTTTAACTGTTAAAAGGATTTTGAATGGGCCTGGTAGGTCACGCCAAATCTTTAAAATTACTTGCATTGCCCCACGATTTGCGTATCCGTCGCAAGCTGCGAACGGAGCTTTTTAAGCAAAAATATTAAAAATTACCTTAGATCAACTATGGTCAAACAGATTTAGCAAATTTGGCCCTCCTCTCATAGGGGGAATCCAGAGGAGATGGCAACCCACAAATAATTCAGATTTTTGTTATGAAAGTAAAAAGATTAATGTGTCATTAGACACAAATAAAGTTTTCGTTGGCCCCAATAAAAAAATTTTTCTTTTTTTTTCTTTCCCGAGGGGGGGGGCACGTAATTGCCCATTGGGGGCCCCCGGGGGCCATATACCCCTTGGGTACGCCTGACCCGTAAACTTGTGTTTCCTGTTATAACTGTACGTGCATGGACTGCGGGCCCCCCCGTTTGTGCCTATAGAAAAGTGTACGGGAAAACTTGTGTAAAAAAAGGAAAGACGTAATTTTGTGTTTATTTTGTGCCCCGCCTCGCCACTTTGGGGTTCCCCCCTGGTTTGGGGGCTGTGGTGTCGGGGCCCCTTGGAATGCAGTGGATGACGCCGTTGCCTACCTGCCTTGTGTGATGGGAGAGAGAGAAAGGGGGCCCGGGGTAAAAATGGTGTCAGGAGTGGGATTAGTGAATTTGATCATTTAGAGCGCCGATTTACATGTGTCCAAAGACGGCAGCCATGAGGGAGAGGGGCTATGACTGGGCAGGACGATTTAGGTGAAGCCGACAAAAGGGCCTGCACTGCCAGCTGGCCGGTATGAGGGAGGAAAGGGACAAAGGGGAGAAGAGAGGCCAAAAAGGGAAACGAGCAGGGGCCCCCATTCGTCGAGATGCAGGCAAGGAAGGCAGAGGAACAGTCTGCCAACTTTTTGAGGTGCACAGAATCTTGATCGGAAAATGGGAAAAAAAGCATTCCCAACAAGGGCCCGCAAAGCGGAAGGTGAACGATGGAGGAGGTTTCAACTTGAAGGGCGAGGG
>NW_023659587.1:5000-17500 GCF_015228065.2 Penaeus monodon
CCTTCGTCATACCTTCACGGTACTTTTTGGTCAAGCAGAGGAGGAGAGACGCAGGCTTCTGGAGGAGACAGTTGACAGCGCCTTAGCTTCCTCACTCGCCGGCCGCCTGTACCTCCGCACGCAGGGTTATGTACCGTTGATCCCCGTATGTGCTCGCAAGTCCGACCTCCGCATTCCGGTACTCCGTCACAAACCGAAAAGTAGTATAGGTAAGTTTTCCCTTTGGCGTAGGTTCATGGCTAGATTAGCGAAGGTTTGTGCCGAGTTTGAGTCATGCGTCTCGTACTGTCATGTGTGTAGTGTGATGTGTGTTACGTGTCGTGTTTTACCGTCTGTTTGTTAATGTTAATTGTTGTTTAATTTGTTTAAGGTGTTTGTTGGTTAACGTTTCACTGTGTTTGTTTGTTTAACGTTTCATGTGTTTGTATTGTTGTAAAAGTTTCATGTGTTTGTTTGTTTTAAAGTTTAATGTGTGTGTTGTTTTACTTTTACTTGTTACGTGCCACGTGCTTTGTTACTCGTTACGGCCACGTGTATGTTCATTTTTAGTGTTTTGTTCGATCTTGCGTAAAATAAATCCTTTAATAATCGACGGTGGATTTGCATTGATTCCTCAAGTACTGATAAAGGCCCTCCAGAGAGCACAACACCCGACTCCCTGATCGTCGAGACATTCGTTCGTGGGGGCAGCGGGGAATTATCGTTATTTAAAAACCATAATTAAGTTTATGTTCTGCTTCGTAGTCTGGGAGTCACTTACAGTAAGCAACAAATAATGGTGCCTTAGCGGTTGGGATTAGTGACACCTTTTAATTCATAATTACTGAACTTTTATTAGTACAAACCGTCCAATTATTAGTATGTTACGGACCGTAAGTCAGGCGAAGTCTAGTCATTGTCCAAGGCATAAACACCTCTCGACCGCTCGTTACATGTAAACCCGCTTAATAAGTAAACATACTTATTATAGTCTACTTGTCTGTAGTGTATTGTCCGCCATTACGGTAAGCAGCAAATGTGTGCAGCGCACACACATTGGTGCATTTTGTGTATTTGTTACATGATGTAGTTTGGTATTGTGTATTTTTTTGCTGGTAACGACACGTTCCGTTGTGATAAACGCAAGCGGATGATTGTTACGTAACGTAAATGTGTTAATGTAAGTGCGTTGTTTATTGCTGTGCGTTTATATCGCCGAAGCCGCGTCACCATCTGCGTCGAGAAAGTGGTAATAGTGTAACTTGTGTTCCGTCGATTAAACTTTAGTAATCAGTGAATTGCCTGTTGACGATAAGCAGGCCATGCCATTTACGTAACGGGGAAAAACCTACAAAAGAATCCACGACTAGTGGCGGTGTCGCCATGAGAAGTGAGTGAACGCGCGTGAAAAGGGTGTTTAGTGATGAGAGTGGCTGCGTTGGTGACGGTCCGACAGGATCGCCAAAAAGAGTACGGTTATGGATGATTGCTGAGGGCGACGTGTTGGTACGTCGGACGTGCATGAGGTGCAAGAATGAGTATGAAAGTAGTGGTGCTTGAAACACTAGGTGCTGCGGCGAGGACTTATGAGCGTGTGCTCCAAGGAATTGAAAGAGACGCGGATGAGTATGAGAGAGTTGCGTTGCAGGGTATGGGGGGAAAAAATGAAGCGCGTTGAAGGGATGAATGAAGCGTATGATGGAATGACAAGAACTGAAAAGAAAAATGGTGATCCGCCAAACCGAAAAACGTTTGTATCCGCGCCTTTTAGAAGCAATGGACTCGTATTAAACACGGGAAGTAATTGTCAAGGAGGGCTTAATTAAAGAAAACATAGCATCAGCAGTGACGATACGGTCGTCCTTGATCACATGTGCCGTAACGAACGCTCAATTCCGGAATTCGCTAATGATCGTCCGAGTGGTCCTGCGTCCCTACTATCCATGGGTTCATCGCAAGTTAAGGGTCAAGGTCGACTCGGGATGCCATTTACCGTATTCGAAAGCCCGTCCGAGCAATGGACCCCCCGCTCTCGCGCGGAGTAAGGAGCTGGAGACGTGGCTGCGTCGACTCGAAGCTCGTTACGCCCGATGACGCTGATAACACTAGAATCAGATTAGCCCCGAACGTTATGCAAAGGTACTGCGCGATTTAATCATCAATTCTCTGCATTTGAGGTGATCTCTTCTTGGTCGCATTTTAAGTCTTTTTTGCGACAAAAAGGTTTCGTAGTTTGGGTACCGTAATAGTTCAGATTCTTTAACAAGTTACAGAGGAAAACCTTAAAAACAGGTCAGACACCACAGGATTCCTTCTGGAAATCGAAGGGCTTGTGTACTTGGAGTGAGGGACTACTCGATTGAGATAGGAGATCCAGTCGATTTAATCAGGCGTGGTTCTTTCTAGCGGGCTTCCCGTCAGATTTCCGACCCATATTAGTAGTGTGCGAGGACTTGCCATCTGCACGAGATTGTTGCAAAAGCCAATAGTTGTTTTGTTCATGTCCAGGCAGGCTCGCACTCCCTCCGTGAAAACACGTCGCCCGATTCCCGTCGCGTCGACCCAGTTACATGAAGCATCCTGCGCCATATTGTTATTACCACGTGCGTCGGGTTCATTCGAAGTTAGATTGTCAGGAAAAAACCACCGGGCCGCGTGTGTGGCAATGTCGTCGCCACGACCACCGTAGTTTTTTTGAGTGTCCCTTTCTACCGGGCCGGGGAGTCGAGCCCTCGCGTTTACCTGGCCGGAACCTACGAAAGAGGCACACGCCCGTCGACCAGCCGCCGCAGTCGCGGGAATCGTGGTAGGAACCGGTAAGGTGTTCCCCGGCCGTCCCACTATAACCCTTACGTATGGTGGGAGGGATCTGCAATGCTTTGTTGACAAGGTAGTGCTGCATCACTCATTAAAGCTTCAGTCTGAGGTCAATCAACGTAATGACTCGTGTGAGGCAGGGGCACACCAACTAGTTGGTGTACAGGGGCATTGCTGGACACTAGAGGAGAGAGACCTGAACGTCATTCTCTCTCCGCGTACTGCGTACGGGGTTCATAGATTTATCGTGACAAGCCTCGTGGGTCCATTCCCAGGTGACGTCCTGTTAGGGCGGCGATTTTCCTAGACGGTTTTGTTCTCCCTCTGGCATCGTCACGAACCTAGCGAGTCTTTCTTAGTCTCGACGACGAACGGCCTACCCCGATACCTTTACGGACGCTCCGTCTCTACGCGTCGTCGTAATTAACGCGGCAGTAATACCCGAACCTAATCTTGATGCAAGCAGACTTTATAAAACGCCGCCGGATCCCATTGCAAGAGTGAAGCGCACGACTACCTTTCCACCTCAGTCTGGCAGATTTGTCTTAGCCTCTGTAGCACACTTACAAGTTCCTGGCAGTGACGTGCTAATTAGCGGTAACATAGACTCTATACTCGTGCCCCGTTCGATCGTGAGAGCTACAGATAAGACCATCACTGTGTGGGCAGTTAACGTAACTGAACGAAACGTAAGACTGCGTGCGGGCAGCGTTTTGTCCAGAGTAGAGGTCATTGATGCAGAAGCGGAATCTGCTCACGTTGCTACCGTAGACGTAAATGACGAGCAACTTCCGGATTCTCCTGTTGCCTTACCTTCGTTAGATCACCTGTCCCCCGCTCAACAAGCGAAACTTAAGGCTGTGTTGCTCTCTCATAAGTCCGTGTTTGGCGGAAGGAAAAGTGATGTAGGTGTCGTTCCCGGAATATATCATTATATCCCCACAGGTGACGCCGCGCCCACGGTAACACGCCAGTGGAGGCTGCCACAGTCCGCTAAGCAGGTGATCAAGGAAGAGTGCAAGAAGATGCTCGAGAGCAAGGTGATTGAGCCGTCGACATCACCTTGGATGTCTCCCATTGTCCTAGTAAAGAAAAAGGACGACTCTGTGCGTTTTTGCATCGATTTCCGTGCGTTAAACTCCGTTACGACCTCAGATTCGTACCCGTTGCCGCGCATGGAGGAATTAATTGACGAGTTAGGAAGTAACAGGGTATTTTCTGTTCTCGATGCGCGATCTGCGTACTGGTCGATCGAGCTGAATCCGTCCGATAGACCCAAGACCGCCTTTTCAGATGGCACATACTTGTGGCAATTTCGTCGCATGCCGTACGGGCTGAAGACAGCGGGCGCGACGTATCAGCGCATGATTAACTTCGTGCTCTCGCCAGTCTTGTCACGTCACACTTTAGCCTACCTTGACGACGTAGTTGTTTATTCCGCAAACTTTGATGAACATGCAAGAGATCTTGACGAGACCTTAAAGATTCTAGAAAATGCTGGATTCAAAATGAACGTGAATAAATGCCAGTTCGCCGTAAATAAGCTAAAGTTATTGGGCTTCGTCGTTACGGGTGACAGCGTGTCCCCTGACCCCGATAAGGTGACGGCCATCTCGGAGATGCCCACACCTCGTAACGTTAAGGAGGTAAGGAGGTTTTTAGGTGCGAGTGGGTTTTTCAGGCGTCACGTACCCAGTTATGCCACGATCGCGTCGCCGTTGACCTCATTAACCCGTAAGGACGTACCGTTTACGTGGGGAGAAGAACAGAATCGAGCGTTTCAAGAACTAAAGGAAGCGTTAATTTCTGCTCCGATATTACGCAGGCCCGATTTTGACTTGCCTTTTGAGATACACACGGATGCGTCTAAAGTAGCGATCGGCGCGTGTTTGATGCAGCGCGAAAAGGGGAAACCGCATGCAGTAGCATATTTTAGCCGCAAACTTAAGGACCCGAGGTTAGGTACTCTGCACTGATGCCGAGGCCCTTTGCAGTATTTGAAGGATCAGGGCATTTAATGCATACGTTTACGGGAGACCTTTCGAGGTATTCCGATCACCGTCCTCTAACGTACATATTCAAGCGTCCTACACGTTCAGCAAGAATGTCACGTGGAGTCACGAATAGCGTCGTATAATTGCAAGGTCATATACAAGCCAGGTGCCGCGCATCACGTGCCCGACATGTTGTCTAGAGCCGTCGCACTATGTGATTTGTCTGCCGTAAACCCTGAACAGTTTCGAAGCATGCAATTAAGAGATCCCATGTGTAGGGACTTAATCGAGTTCCTGGAAGGTCAAAGGGTACCCGAGCTAAGATCCATGCTGCTCTAGACGAGTTCGAGCTCAAGACGGAGTATTGTACCATATCCGCGATCTTCCAGTCTGGTCTCGTGAGCCAGCTTGTCCTTCCCTAATGCAGATCTGCTGCAATGAAGATCGTGCATAATAGCAGTACGGCAGGTCATCCCGGTGTATTCCGCACCTTCCAGCGTCTAAAAGATTTTATTGGTTCCCTAATTCCTTATCATTTTGCAGAAAGTACGTCCAAAGTTGTCCGACGTGCCAGAGACGTAAAGCTGTGTTGAGGGGACGTGCACCCCTCGCCGCGACGCCACTTGCAACGCAACCGTTTGAGAGGGTATCTGTCGACCTTGTTGACCTTCCGCCAGCACAAAACGGAGACAGATATGTGATGACGAACTTACCAGATTTATCCAGTTGGTCCCGTTGCCCACGAAAGATGCACACACCGTCGCGGACGCTCTGATAAGTCACTTCACGACCCTCTTTGGCCCGCCAGACACTTTAATATCTGATAACGGGACAGAATTTACCGGCGAATATTTTAGGGAGGTTTGTAGTCTGATGGGGACTAAGACGAGGTATACCACCCCATATAACCCGGCGTCTAATGGGATGGTAGAAAGGTGTAACCGCGTAATTAAGGATTGTCTGGCAGCGTTATGCGAAGATTCCCCTAACACCTGGAATACCCGCCTTGATTACGTGCGTCTAGCCTTGAACACCGCGTTCCATAGGTCCGTTAACAATCAGCCCTCTATCTCCTCACAGGCCGGCATTGTACCTTTCCGATAGGCATGACTAATCACCATACTCGCGATGGTGAGATCGGGAAACGCCAGGTGGACTTAATCGCCGCTCGCGACGCCGCGGTGACAGGTACGCAAAGGGTAAGGGAAGAAAATATGGAAGGAGTAGATCGGAGGACCAGAATTGACAGAAGGTGCGCTAGTGTTACGCAAGAGACCACCAATTCATAGTACAGGTCTGGCATCCAGATGGCTTGGTCCATGAGATAATTAAGAAAGTAGGTCCTGTATCTTATGTAGTACGAGATGTCGCCAGATTAACGGAACACAGGGTACACCGTAATCAAATTATACCCTTTAAAGTAAATAATGAGCTGCAACTTATGATGCCCGAAGGTGTAGATCAGCCTATGCAAGATGAGGCTGACCTGATCCAGATGACCCGCTAATGTATTGTTGCTTGGCCTTGTAAGGTCACCTGAAGCTTTGCAGCCAGCCTTAGCTAGTTAGTATCGGAGTTATCGGTCCGTAGGTGTTTATTTACCATGTGTATGCACATTTGTTTGTGCCTATTTGCTTCTGCACATTCTTCTGTACATTGTTTTACTGTGTTTATTTAATGTTTCTGTGTTATGTTTTTTGTATTGTGTGATTGCATAAGTTTATATATCTTTTAGGCTTTTATGCAAGCTTGAGCATGTACTTGTCGCCTGCACGATGGACGCTTGGTGCTTGCTTTGCGTGGTGAAAGGTTGTGGGAGTATCGGGAGTTGTATGAATGCGAGGTAGAGCACGGGTTTGGTGCATGACCTAATGCCTGTGATTTATCCCCAGATCTTTGCAGTATGGCCAGTCTGCATGCAATTGCTTGACGCCCCTATGCCTGTTCCTGTCTGATGCTCGTGTAGCTGTACGCGCATCCTGCCTACTGACGCTCCGATGTGGAACCACACGTTCGCTCCTGTTCACGGATGCCCATGGAAGCGTATGCCTCGTGTCCGTATTTGATGCCCAGGGTGACCGTATAAGCACGTGTATGTGGACCTTCCTTGCTGTTCCTGGAGTCTTTATCGATGTATCTGTCTGTTCTGCTGCGGTCAGAAGCGACCGTCGCCGTCTGTGCCCCCGGTTCCGCTTCCCTCCGTTCCCAGCGATGCATACTGCAGCCGCCAGAGCAGCCCATCTTGGCTGGGCCGTTGCATGTGTTAGGGCGTGGGCCACAAGATTTCACATCGGCCTCGGAGGTGATTCCGGCAAGCCGGGGCGGCTAGCCGTCTGGAAGGGGGCGGTTGTAGTGGCACGACGCCCCACCACTGTGCCACGCTATGCCTTCGGCACCCCATGCCCGCAGGTTTTTCTTTCGAACGAACGAGCGAGCGAGCGAGTGAACGACCGAACGACCGTCTTGGGCCATCTTCAAGGCGCTCGGGGAACCTTCCGTCTACTTTCACGGGACTTTTGGGTTCAGCGGAGAGAGACGCAGACTTCTGGAGGAGCGGTTGACAGCACCTTGGCTCCCTCGCCCGCCGGCCACTGTACCTCCGCACGCAGGTTATGTACCGTTGACCCGTATGTGCTCGCAAGTCCGACCTCCGCATTCCGGTACTCCGTCACAACCGAAAGTAGTATAGGTTAGTTTTCCCTTCGCGTAGGTTAGCTAGCTTAGCGAAGTGTTTGTGCCGAGTTGATGTGCGTCCGTACTGTCATGTGTGTAGTGTGATGCGTGTTACGTGTCGTGTTTTACCGTCTGTGTTTTAATGTTTAATGTGTTTGTTTTAATGTTTAAAATGTGTTTGTTTTAATTTTTAAATGTGTTTTTTTTTAAAGTTTAATGTGTTTTTTTTTTTAAACCCCGTTTCATGTGTTTTTTTTTAAAAGTTTCATGTGTTTTTTGGGTTTTAACGTTTCAGTTTTTGGGTTTTTTTATTTTTTCCCTTGTTACGTCCCCCGTGCTTTTTTTACTCTTTAAGGGGCCACGGGATTTTTTTTAGTGTTTTTGTTGACTTGCGTAAAAAAACCCAAAAATTCGACGGGGATTTGCATGTTTCCCTAATTTTTTACTGCTAAACCCCCCAAAAGAGACAACACCCGACTCCCTGATCGTCGAAAAATTTTCAGTCTCGGGGGGCAGCGGGAATTTATAGTTTTTTAAAAAACCATAATTTTTGTTATTTTGTTTTCGTAGTATGGGAGTCCTAACACACACAAAACCACCACCAAATGGACCACTACCTAAACGCCCCCCCCTCCCCCGTGCCCCGGGCCTCCCACGGGAAACCGCGATGAGGTTTTCCCCTCGGGCGCCTTCGTGTCTCTTTCGCGAATTCGTTCTGTTGTTCCGTCTATTTTAACCCGGGGACGGGGGGGGGGGGTATGGGGAGGGGCTGTTTGGGTTTTAAATAATTGACAGATAAATAGTAAAAAAAGATAGATTAAACAGTTACGAGTGCGAAGCCCTCCTCCCCCATTCTTCTCCCTCATCCATTTCTCTCCCTTCCCCCCCTCCTTCACTTTCCTAGCTCTCGGGTTTTCCCTTCCCTCTCTTCCACCTTTCCCTTTCCCCCCATTCGGCGTCGGGGGGGGCGCGGGGGCGGAAGGAGTTTTCACCCCGTGTCGAGGTTTTTTTGTGGATCGGTGAGGGAAAAAACTGCGGCAAAAAGGGCCCCGCGGCCGGGAAGCAATCATGGGTTTTTGAGCACGGAGGGAAAGGGGGGGAGGAGGAAAAGAGAGAGGGGAGGGGGGAAAGGGGAGAGGGGGGGAGGGGGGGAGGGAGGGAGGGAGGGGGAGGGAGGTTTTTCGTGAAAATGAAACAGTTATATCCCGCAAGAATGTGAAAAAGTAGCGTCACTGCCACCACCCATTTAATTTAGTATGGAACGTTTGTTTGTAGGAAGGGGAATAGTGTAGAAGAGATGGGGAAAGGAGCGATAGATTGTGTATGCGAGTGTAGTGTGTGTGTGTGTGTAGTGTACGTGTTGGTTGCGGGAGTATAAAGGTCGGTAAGCGTGAATGAGCCAATGAGAGGCGTGTGCGTATACGCAAGGGAGTAGCGATTACCAAGAGCTGTTTCAGCCACTGAAACTATTCAATCCTTTTCCTTACATAGGTATGCGAGGGAAATGCGACGAATAATAAAAACATTATTAAAATAGTATGGCAAAACACTTAAAACAGTAAAACTTTCAATGCAACAAAAAAAAACAAAACAGTAAAACCAATAAGGCAGTAAGCGCAATAAACAAAAGCACATACAAAAACTCTAAAAAATAATAAATAAAGAAATACAGATCACTGTGGTAACTCTCCGAATAAATATTGGTCAAATTGTCTCACAACCTATATATAAATCAATCCACAACCACTTAGCTGTCTTTTAGGGGGGCCCATTCCGGGGATTCCTGAGCAGTCTAACCAGTCTCACGACCAATCCCTGAATCCCCTTTGGCCTGCTTTCTCGCTTCCCACATTGCCTTCAGGCGCGAAAACCTGGGCACTGGTTCTTTCTTGTGTTTCTTTGATCAGTAAAATGAACTTTAAAATTAAGCTAAAATATGAAAATAAGATCCTTTGTATGATAAATAATTAAAATCAGCATTAACGTAAAATAATAAATAAATCATCTGATCTTAGAAGAACCATTGGGAAAGTGGTGCTTAAAACTTCAATAACTCAATAAATAAAAGTAGATATAAAGTTAAAGTTACCTAAAATCTTGGAATTCAATGATAAATCTCTGCGTATTAAACTAAAACTCACCTAAGATACTAATTCTTCTTTAATAAATGTAACCCCCCCCCAATCCCTTGCCCGTTGTTGTCGTGGGGGGGGGCTTAGAGGCGGAGACTGGGACCCAATGATGGGGAACTCCCAACCTTGGGACTCAGCCCTCGACTCAACTAATTTTGCATGGTCTTTATTTTCCTTCCCACTTTTCGTTTCTGTCCCTTCACCAAACCCTTCTGCTATCCACCTCCTAAGGTGTGAGAGCCGTGCTGAAAAAGGCTGACTTTGTGCCAGTCCTGAACGGCCTGAGGGAGCCATGGGCACGGTATTCCCCTGATTTAGTTATCTAGCCCTTACCCCTCAAGGGGACCCTGAGGGGTGGACTGTTTTTATCCCCAACATAATCCAGGCTTACCATGGCCAGTAATGAAAACTTATCCCCACTATTAGGGGCAATGAGGCTTGCCCCTTTATCAAATAGCCCCAACGATGTAAACCCACCAGATTCCCTGACCCCAGGCTCTCCTTTGACCACGGCTCCGAACACTGCAATAACTACCCCCTCATCAATACCTACTAGTACAGTAGCCAACAATCAACCCTTAAGGAACATTTCCACTCTCCCAGCAATCTCAACTTCAAACACTCTACCCCCACAACCTCCAACATCAACCACCCCATCCTCCCTTATTAATACCTTACAGCCTTATGCCCACCTCCCCATAACACTACTCCCTTAACACTACTCCATCTTCGTCACGCCCCCGCCCTTCTATACCCCATCTCTACAACAATTTTGAATACCCTCTTTCAGCGCAGCCAAATGGGACCGATTTTTCGTGATCCCTCCACAGCTCCCTACTCTGACAACACCCTCTCTTCAACAATGTCTCCAAAAACAAGTAGGTAAAGTCTCTTTCCGTAGCCGACCCGACCGCTCCCGTCTTGTCATAGTAACATCCGAAAACCAAGCTATAGCATTAACAAAACTAACTGACCTATATGGTAACCCCATCCTTGCAGAACCCCATCCAACCCTCAATACTTGCACCGGAACAGTTTCAATCTCCCCAGCAAATTGCCCAGTCTATGACAAAGATTGGTCAGATTGTGGAGATCTACTTGCCTGTCTCACAGACTATGATGCAACATCAGTACAATGCTACTCCATTCCCCCAGAGGTCATCGAAAGAAACCCACTAACATAGCCAAAATTACCTTCCGTAGACATGACCTTCCCTTAACGTCTACATAGGAGGAGAATCCTCCCTGTTCGTCCATACCAACCCCCTCCACGTCAGTGCCAAAAATTGTTGGCGTCTAGGAACACCCAGCCAAACATTGCCGTTCCACAGCAGATGCCCACTATGTGCCCAACCTGGCCATACCCGATCTAACGCCCTGCACAATCACGCACATGTGCCAACTGTGGCGGCCCCCATAATGTATTTTATAGGGGTTGTCCCACCTATAAATTTGAGTCTGAGGTAGCAACTCTCAGATTCAAAACTTGGACTCACACTACGTGAAGCCAGACAAGAAGCACGTCGACGTGGTTTCTCCTTACTCCTTACTCCAGTAATACTGCTCATTCTACCAATTCTCCTAAACCCACCCCCCTACATCTAACCCCCCTCTTCTACCTCTACCTTCCCAGTCAAACTCTTTGCCATCCTAAACCAAGACACTCCAATCTCTACTACAGATACTTCAATCACCACTACAATCCCAAACACCTTCCCCTCTCCCTCTCGCATACCGTAACGGACAGAACAAAACGTTCCACCCCCTCTTCCCCTACCACACAATCACCTCCACCTTCCTTGCCTTGCTTTGAGACACCAGTCCTCTCTTCCCCCCTCCACAAGAAATCCTTATCCCCAAACTCCCGAACCAACTCAGAAGAAGAAACCCATTGAAAATATTCAAGATTACCTAATGAAAACTGACACTCAACTCCAAAATCTTACAACTCCTGCTCCTTCCACACTCAAGTAACTGCTGATATCCATCCTCCTCCTAACGATATCCCCCTACACCCTATCCTCCTACCCCTCCCAACACAGCCCATCCCCCCCGACCCCAAACCCCGCCCACAATAACCCTCCCACCATCCCCTCTATCCTTCCACTCCCTCCTTACGCACGTGAATCCCTTATGTAACTCATTAAACTATCATAAAGTCAATACACACCACCGACACTCCAATCCCACACATCCTACTGCCATGCCCACGTTTTGAAACAACTCGTACCTCTGCTTTCCCCCACCTATCCCCCTTCACCGACCTCCCAACCTATCAGACATCCTTACAGAATCCCACACTTTTTGCTTCAACAACCTATTCTCTTTCCTCAACGCATACATATTCTTCATCTAATCTAACTCCTTACCATACCCGACCCTAACCCTTTCACTCACCAATTCCTTTGCCCAGCTTAGACAACTTATCACTAACTCAACCACCCTTCCCTAACATTAACTATAGTGCTACATGACCTTAGATGTCTAGCACATTAACCATTAACCATTTAAAAATGTAAAAATGAATAAAATTCTCTATATCATAGTCTTGTGGTTGAGAGAGACTGGTGCCATCCAAATACAAACATTTTATATATTTATTAAAAAAAAAAAAAAAAAAAAAAAAAAAAACAGCGGTCCGTGGCAAACACCGTTTCGCGCATCCTCCTCACTGGCGAGATAAATCTTGCGCCTCGAGCTTCACTGGAGGGATGGCGATCGCGATTTCGGTTTGCCATACTGGAGGGAGGTATAGTGCAGGTTCAGTGCAACGTAAAACCGCGGCTTCCGTTTTTTCTTAGCTACGTTGCAGGGCAAAACGTCGCCACGCGGCGACTCCACCAGGAGAGTGTTGCCACCCCAAGTTCGCCCTTTCCAGTTGCGTGGTAATGTTTTAGCCTGTGGA
>NW_023659588.1:2500-10000 GCF_015228065.2 Penaeus monodon
AATAATATAATAATAAAATTTTAAAAATAATAAAAAAAAAATAAAAATATAATAATAATAAATGATATCAATATATAAAAATGATAATGAAAAAAAAAAATGATAATAATAATAAAAATAGCAGTGTAGTAGTAAGTAGTGTAGTATGATAGTAGTAATTATGATAATATAATAATAAAAAAAATAATAATAATAAAAAAATGATGGTAAGGTCTGATAAAAATAAGTGATAATAATAATAATGATAAAAATAGTAATAGAATAGAAATAAAAATAAAAATAAAAATAATGACAATAATAATAATAAAAAAAATTTATAATAAGATGATGATATGATAATGATAACAGAAATGAAACATATAAATTATAATAAAAAATGATGAAAGAATAACGATATTAACACAAATGAAATTGCAATGATAATTAAGGGGAATAATGAAAAAGAAATTAAAAACAAAAACTCACGTAATTTAATAACGATAACAATCAATTACATAATAACGATATCATGATTTAAAACCAAAAATATAATGAACTTTCTCCTATTAAAGTGCGTTACCCTTTTATCCGTATGTTTCCTTAGAGAGGGGTGTCTAACCCGAGCGGGGACTCGTTTCGGGTGGTAATTCGGAAAGGGGAGTCTGCCAAAAAGTTGAAATTCTTGCAAAGACCCGTCTCCTCTCGGGGAAACTATTTACCAAATTATCTTATTTTATTGTGAGTTCATTTAACAAAATCCAAGTTTTATCAGTTATTTTTAATTCGAAAATAATTGATTTCCAAAAGGAACACTTTCTCTTCTGCCAAGAAACGACCGAGTAAAATTGGTAAAAGTTTTTCTGTCCCTTTTTTGCTCTGTCCACGGGATCCTTAAAACGCTAAAATTGATTTATTTGCCTTACCTCAAATGTAAAGGACGAGCTTATGTACTCGAACTAACATCTGGGGAATACTGGGCCTGCTAAATCGTTCTCGATAACGCGTCGAAGTTGAAAAAGTTTGCATTGGATGGTTATGTTGTTTTAAAGGCACATTGCTACGTACTCGCGCGCGCGCGCGCACAACAAAACCCCACACACACCACACACACACACACACAACACACACACACACCACACCACACACACACACACCCCCAAAAAAACCCACACAACACACCACACACACACACACCACAACACACACACACACACACACACACACACTACCACACACCACACCACACAAGGGGCGAAAAATTCTGAAAAAAGCGCGCAAAATACTCCGTGCTGCAACGCCCCCCCAAACCCTTGGCCGTTTTCGTCTGTCCAGCGGCGAGCGTTGTTTATAAAAGGGGTAAACGGGGAAACACACTTCGGGGGGAGAACTTGGGAAGAGGGAGGCGGGCAAAGGGAAGGCCGTGCAGGCGGGGGGGAAACCCTTCTCTTATATCTGCGAATCTGGGCGGGGAAAAATTTTTGCCCTGACTGAAATTAGAATATGATTGGTAGCCATGCCCTACTCCTCTCTCTCTTTCTCTTCCTATTTTTCTCTCTTTCTCTCTTTTCCTCTCTCTCTTTCTCTCTCTCTCTCTCTCTCTCTCCCCCCTCCCCTCTCTCCCCTCTCTCCTTCTCTTCTCTCTCTTTCTTCTCTTTCTCTCCCCTTCTCTCTCTTTCCTCTCCTTTTTTCTCCCTCTCTCTCTCTCTCTCTCCTCTCTCTCTCTCCTCTCTCTCTCTTTTCCTTTCCTTTTTCTTTTCCCTTCTCTTCTCCTCTCTCTCCTCTCTCTCTCTCTCTCTCTCCCTCTCTCTCTCTCCCCTCTCCCCTCTCTCTCTCTCTCTCTCTCTTCTCTCTCTCTCTGTCTGTCTATATATTATCTACTATCTATCCATGCCCTACTCCCCTGCCCTCTTTTTCTCTCTCTCCTCTCTCCCCTTTTTGTATATCTATCTATCTATATATAATATTCCTCTCTCTCCCCCTCCCCCTTTTCTTCTCTCTTCTCTCTCTCTCTCTCTCTTCTCTTTATATATATATTTTATATAATATATATATATATATAATATATATATCCCTTCCTATCTACTATCTATCTATCTACTATCCATCATTTATCGACTCAGTAAGGAGAAGAAATACTGTGGGGTTATCATTTATGACATTTTTGAAAAATGTAGAAAAACAAAAATTTAAAAAAACCAAAAGCCTTTCCCCCTATCGTATATACAGTAATCTTTCCCTTTCTTTCCTCCCCTTAGAAAACAAAAATTTCATGGCCCTTTTGTATAATTGCGCCGTAGGTATATCGTTTTAAAATATAGCGTCATGCGCAATTGCACCTGTTAAAAATTCTGGGGTTTACGTAACGAACCAAATTAGGTAATGTGAGGGGAAAAAGCTGGGAGGCAAGTAAAATTTTAAACCCTATTTTTTTCATAATTTTAAAACCCCAAATTTTAACGCCGTATACACGTTCTCAAACACCCCTTCTCTTTGCTGCTGCCGGACCCGAGCTGCAATATTACATTTTTTTGATTCCCAAAACCCTCGGGGACAAAATGTAAGCAGGTGAATAAATTTAAGTAGTGGGTTAGTATGGACGAGTTAGTGATGATTGGTGATGATTTTAAAATGTTATGGGGATGGATTAGGGTTTGGTGGCGTGGGATGAAAAGGAGGATAGTGATGGGATGATAAAAGTGTGGGGTGATGATGAAAGATAAAAATGAGAGAATTTTATAATAAATTTAAAAGTTAAATTTTAAGTTTGGTTTGGATTCCATTTGATAAAATGGATATTCTTGGTGTGACATACTGTCTGTTTGTTTTGCTCACGGTTTCAGCTCTGCTGACTCGGGGGAACCGAGTCCTTGCCCGCCGGGGTGCCCACCACAGCAGTAACCCCCGGGCGACAGTTGCAATTTCTCCGCCTGGGGGGGCGCAAACCCGCCGCCCCCTCGATGAGGGGCCCACTTTACCACGCTCCCCGGAGGCTAGTACATGGTACTACTATTAGTGAAATAATAATAAATTTTTATAATTATTATTAATTTTATTATTATTTTTATGAGATGATGATGATGATGATGATGAGATTCATTATCAGTCGTTAGAAGGGATGGTATCGTGGGTTTGGGGCCCCCGGCAGTTTTACGGTTTTTTAGTGAAAAAACATACTGCCGTGCATGGAGTACACACCCTGCAGGGAATATTGATGTTTTAAATAAAATAGACAAAAGGGGGGTCGGGGCTTGATTGGGATAGATTATTTAAAGATAGAAATGGTTTAAAAATTTTTATTCGTGTACAACCAGAGGAAGTTTCAGGGCAGCGAACAATAATTTCTTTTAAACTACCACTGGTATAAAAGCAAAAGGGACACAACTGCCCCCAGACTGCTCTGAAAAAGCCATTCTAAGGGAAATTCCGATAAGTAACAAATGAAGGGAGAACAAAACTTAAAATTTGGTCAAGAAAGCATATCTTATACAGGAGCAAGAGCACATTTTGCAACACAAATCAAGCAATACACGAAAAAACCCTTTAAAAAATAAGCATATAATATGTTCCCTCTGCGTGCAGTGTGATAAAACAGTGGTGGATTAACAGCCTCCAAATTTGCCTAAAAGGAATATAAGAAGATGAAAAATGATAATTGCCAAAGTAATTCACTGAAAGTTATTAAAAGCGGGGTTTTAACAAGGCAGACAAATGGTACATGCTAAAACAGATAAAAATTCAGGAGTGTAAAAGTTTTTTTGGGTTTTTTCCGGTAGAGTCGATAACCTTTTGTCATTAAAACCCGGGCATAACTGTTTCGAAAGAATAAAAAAAAGCCTCTAATGGATCCTGCGTTCCTTTTGGATATTCAAAAGAAAGTAAAGATGAAAAAGGTGAAAAAATTCTCTCAAAACATTTCATCTTCATTATCATCATCATCATCATCATATCATCATCATCATCATTTCTCCATCAACCATTACATCATCATCACCATCGTTATCATCATCATTATCATCATTTTATTTTCTAGTGACAAAGAAAAAGATTAACAACAACAGTAACAATAATGGGGTAAAATAATAATAAAAATCGCAAAAAAGATAGGAGAAGAAGATTGATAATGTATACTACTACTAGGGATAATGATATTAAAATAAAAAATAAATAAAAATAATGAATAATAAAAATAATAATAATAAAAATAAAAAGGGATAATCTGATGACGATGGGTGTGATAAGAAGACTACAGTAAAAATTCGTACTTATAAGGATAAAAATTATGAATAATAAAATGATAACAATGAAAATAATCCCAAAGCCGACCATATGCAAAAAAACATCATGATCTTTTAATAAAATAATTAAAATAGCTTTTCTCAAAGGGAAAGATCAAGAACGTAGTGAGAAAATAAGAAGAAACTTGTTACGAAACGACTTGATACGCAAGAAATGACGTTTTCCTTAACTCTCGGGAGCATCTTTTGTTTTTTTCCACTCTTATTCTTACGGCATTTTAAATTTTCTTTTATTTTCTTATCTTGTTCAAATTTTTTTTCTTGTTTTTCTCTGTCTCTCCTCTTATTTACAACTTTTTTTAATCTTTTATGATAGATAATTACCGATGTAAATAAGGGAATAAATGAGATTAAAATTTTATTCAGCTCCAGATTATTCGTAGCTTAGATGAACTCATGATTATTCAAACTAAATGTCTTGGGAAAAACAAAATTTTTTTTTTTTTTCCCGGGATGGCTTCCCCATGCTGATTTTTTGTCCAAATGAACCATTTAAAAATAATTATCTCTAAAAATATATTTTTAAAAAAATCTTCTCATTAGCACTAAGATAATTAGCAGAGTGTTTCTTTGCAATCTTTCGCGTGCCAAAACATATATCAAAAGGTTGCGGAAAGAAAACAATTTCAAGCACTAAATCCGGGTACACACAGTATGTCCAGAAAACGCCAAAGATGCTTAATAATTGCAAGTAATAATTTTTTTTCCAGAATTGTTTCTCTCAAAAAGATAACACTTTTCACTGAGTACAAAAAGTCGAATTTCTCCTCAGTCGGAGAGCCCTATATATTCTTATACAAGCCTACAATCGAATTTTTTCTCTCTCGGTAGGAGGGGCACTGATCACCTGTTGTCAAAGTCTTCCTATTTTCATGCAGCTGTTTCTTGAGGTAATGCTCCGCTGTCTCCTGGCTTATTTGGGGAATTTTTTTGCACTGTGAGAAAGAAAGGACAGACAGGAAAAAGAAAGACGCTTTGGGTAGTATGACATAAAGTACTAAAAACATTCAAAACACAATTACCAAAAACGCCCCAGTTTCTTCCTTTTTTACTCCTGGGCGCCGGTCTCCTTTCGTGAAAAAAAGCAAATACAATGTTGCAATACACGTCCCAAGGAATTAATTTTTCAGAACTTGTAACGTTAATGTAATTAAAGTAAATCCCCAAGGGGCGACACTCGTGAGCAATCTCTTTCCTTCTTCTTCGGCGTAATTTTTTAACTTTATACTTCTCATTCCTGGCGCGTTGCCGCCTGTCTAAAGGAAAAAGTTCTATGGGGGAATCCTGGAAATGTTTCGTTACAAAAGATTTGAAAAGGGGTTGATTCCGGAAAAAAGAGAAAAAAAAAGCACAAAAAAAAGATAACTTTGTTTAACGTTTTTCCCTTTCCTTAACTGAACAACTACAGATATAGGCTTATAATAATTCGGCATAGGCTTTTGGACGCATTTAGCAAAAGGGGTTCATGTTTGGACGATTTTCGGTATAGATATAGACGGGGTTGGTGTGTGTGTGTGTGTGTGTGTGTGTGTGTGTGTGGTGTGTGTTTGTGTTGTGTGTGTGTTGGGTGCACGCGAAACCCCCCCCCCCTAATCTCAGTGTCCATTTCTAGATGTCTATTTTATCATACATTTCCCCTAAACATTCCCCCCAACGCCTCTTCCCTTTATCTAAGGGTTGTATAATACTTTAATCATGCTCAATACCGTTCTTGGGTTCTCTTAAAAAAAAGCCCATGATTGAATTTTAGTGAACTTTTAAAATGTTTCTGCCAACTTAATTTTTCCGCATCCCCAACTTAGCCTTTCAAACCCACTTAATTCTCATAAACCCTTCGTCTTTGGGATATTGATGGTGATTATTTTTCCGCTCTTCGGATTCTTCGATTTCCTTCTTCATCTCCCTTATCTTATATTCGCCCTTGGGAAAAAATTGTTTTCACCATCCTAAAAATGAAAAAATCAGAGAGAAGAGAAAGGGGAAAAGAAAGGGAGACTAAGAGAAGAAGGGGGGGGAGGGGGGAAAAGAGAAGAAAGAGAGAGAAGTTGAAGAGAGAGAAGAAAGAGAGTTAAACGAAGAAACTACATAAAGGGCCCCGGGTAAAGGAAACTTAGGGCCCTTTAAACCCCAGTATCAAGGCAAGAGCTGGACGAACGGGTGGCCAGCTCAACCCGGGGAAGGGGGCAAGGGCACTTTTTCTTAACCACCCGGTGATTCCATCAGACAAAATTATCATTTGCCAAATTAAACACTACACAAATTGAGGGAAACTGGCGAAGGGAAAAGGGTTCCCCTCCCCTCTCGCCCTGATCCTTGTCCGTTCTGTATTGCCTCATGTGGCCCCTCTCTGTCTATCTATTTTATCTTTCAATTATTAAAAACAATACACACACACAAAAAAACACACACCACACACACACACAACACACACACAAAACACACCCACACACCAACATATATATATATATATATAATATTAATATATATATATTATTATATATATATATATTTGTGTGTGTGGGGTGTGTGTTGTGTGTGTGGTGGTGTGTGGTGTGGTGGTTTGTGTGGGTGTTTGGTGAGTGTGTGTGTGTGGTGGTTGTGTGTGTTGTGTGTGGTGTGTTGTGTGTAGTGTATATTTATAATTATATTATATATATATATAATTTTTATTGTATTATGTATGTATTATAGATTATTGTATATTGTATGTACAGTGTGAGTTTGTGTATGTGGTGTGTGTGTGTGTGTGTGTGTGTGTGTTTGGGGGTGTGGGTTGGGTGTGTGTGTTGTGTGTTGTGTGTTGTGGTGTGTGTGTTGTGTATGTGTGTGTTGTGTGTGTTGCAGTTATTAGTTTTTTATATATTTTATATATATATATATAATATATAATTAATTTAAAATATATATTGTATATATATATTATATTATATATATATATATATATTGTGTGTGTGTGTGTTGGTGGTGTGTGTGTGTGGTGTGTGTGTGTTTTTTTGTGTGTGTGTGTGTGTATGTGTTGTTTTGTGTCCTGTATTTGTCTAGTGTGTGTGAGCGTGTGTGTTTTACTTATATATATATATATATTATATTTTATTTTATATTTATATTATTATATAATTTTTAAAATTTTAATTTATATTATATAATATTTGGTGTGTTGTGTGTGGTGTTGCGTGGAGAGGGAGAGAAGAGAGAGGGGGGGGGCAAGAGAGGAAGAGCAGAGAAA